>NC_134476.1:964285-1119772 GCF_964194025.1 Convolutriloba macropyga
TTTCGTCAGCGCAATAAAAGTGTTTTTTTTTAGTCAGCGGATTTGTCTTCATTGAAATTCTCAGAATGAGTCTGACCCCTATTTTGAACAACTGTATATTTGAATTATTCCGGGTTCCTCTTGACGCAATTGATTTAATTTTCATGAAAGAATCATATATGCTTACTTGTCATACAAGGGTCGTCAATGAAATCAAAGCAAACATACAACGATCCAATAGTCAACTCATTATGGATAATTTCCTCCCCGGTTGAGGTGCTAGAAGGAAGTGACCTCTGATCAGATCCAATTCAACGCATACAGTGTGTTTCCAGACCAAAATTTTAGGGTCGGGTATTTGGTTCGATCACGCTCAAGTATGATCAGTTGTCACTTCGGTCTGGGGATAGACTGATCAGAGGTCACTTCCGGATGATAATGGTCTAATCAGAGGTCATTCTTGTCTGGGTTGGTCTGATCAAATGCAGATTCATGCGCACATTAGTCTGATCAAACTAATTTTTGAGCAGAACTGGTTCTGACCATCTGGAGCGCAATTTTTTTTTGTATTTTTTGTATTATTTTTAAATGAGAAATGTTGGTTCTGCAAGGGGCAACAAAAAAGCAGTATTCTGGTCAGAGACACATCTAAAGTCTCCTGCATCTGATCAGAACCAAAGGGGTCTAGCTGATAGCAAATATCGATCCCCTTAAGAGTTAATTTTGATTATCTGGAGTCAGAAATATGAACTAATTGTACGCTGAATTATTATTTTCTCAACATTGGACCCAGTTCAATTGAGAAAAAATCTAAAACTAAGTTAGTCAAATTATTTAGTGCAACGGTAAGTACAGCAGAACGGATATACAGTTACAAAAGCAAACTGCATAAACGAAGTATCCAGACAGATTTTTTAACCACTCAGAACGAACTGGGCGGTGTAAAACTTTCTTTGTGAAACACAAGGAGAGCAGCCGTTACAAAGACCGGAACAAAAGACATATCGTTTTCGAACCCTAATATGGAGAAAAGATTTGCATATATGTCAGTTGAAGTTTGGGCACTCCCGAAAGTTTTCTTAGCTCAAATATGTAGCAAAGTTGGTTGAAAAGGGAAAAGTAACAAAAGAGTGTTTTTGCTGGGATCAATAATAGATCAATGGCAAACACGTTAATACGTAAAAATTGAATAATTTGACTACTTGCGCGAAAATGAACTCTAGTAGATGTTCCTAGAAGACTCGAAAACGACGGCAAAACTATTCATAACTCATAAAAAAAACGGTCAGCAACCTTTGCCATATCTTAAAAGAATTTGAATTCTTAGTTTACAATAAAAGATCATCAAAAAACAGAAAGTTAAAACCAGTTTGTCCTGATGGCCAGACAAAGGCAAAACTTTTGCTGTGTACTCTCTTTAAACCTCAACTTGGCATAAAATAATTGAGGGAGATTTCTCTTTTGTAGGGCTTCTATGTATTCCTTGGTGATGCTACAGCAGCAACAGCACTTACTCAAATTTTGATTTCAGAAAGGTGTTTTTGTGAACTGTAACGACATTAAGAAGATTCTATCTGGATCTTGCTAATCATACAACTGTGATGGATGGTACTTATTTTGATATGAGAATCAAATTTTGTTGCCAATCATAAATTAGTCATCTTTGGTCTTGGATATAAGGGAACCTGCCATTATAATTTTGATCCTAATTTTAAACAAATTTTGTTGTTTCGTAAGTTGAACTGTTTGAAACTGTTTGATCTATTTATCTCTTCTTGTGATTGCAATTTTTGTTTCAGCTTGACAATTGATCCTTTAAAATTGACTTTTTTTCTCTATTTTTGGTTGCAATTTTCTTTTTTAGCTCGATTTCAACTTTTTCCTTCTGTTTCTGCTAGAAACGTCCGGTCCAGCTCAACTTGTCTAAGCACACTTTTACATGTTTGTCGCTGATCAGTGGCAAAATTTTAATTATTGTCAAAATTTTAAAAGTGAGAAGCATCACACTAAATAAAGTTCAGGTAAATTTACCTGAAAAAATACCTTAACTTACCTGAAACGTTCAGGTAGTTTTGCCTTACCTGAACTTACCTTAACTTACCTCAACTTTACCTGAAAATTACCTGAAAATTTAAGGGGGCACCACCTGAACTTTTACCTGAACATACCTTAAATTTACCTGAAAAACACACCTGAACAGTTAAGGTAAAATTACCTAAACTTACCTGAAAAACGCGCAAAAATCACCTTAAATTTTAAGGTAAAAATATCTGAATAAATACCTGAAATTTACCTTAAAAATACCTTAAATTTTACCTGAACTTTCAAGGTAAATTATATTATTTAAGGTAAATTTACCTTAAAAATTAGGGTAAAAATTTAAGGTGTTTTTAAGGTAAGTTAAGGTATGTTCAGGTTAAAGTTGACACGACCCGCCTTTCCGTTTCGTTGCGAGCTACTAGCTCAACGCCTCCGTTCTGCCCGTCTCGTTTCATAAACAGAGGAGCCTGAAAAATAAAAATACCAATTTTTGCAAAATTGTTGCGTTACTGCCTTTTTGAATTTTTTTGAGCACTCACTGAAAGTATTTTTGGTTTTTGATGTAGTGTAGGTCGACAAATATTAGCTCAAATTGCTTCATATAAGGATCATTGTAAAGCTTTTGTAATATACTTCAACATTTTGTTTGATAATTTTACTAAAATTAAACAATTATGTACTGCAGAAATTTATTTAAAAAATTAAGGTAAGTTGAGGTAATTTTACCTTAACACAGTTCAGGTATTTTTTTACCTTAACTCAAGTTAAGGTAAAGTTAAGGTAATTTTTACCTTAATTTTACCTTAACAAAGGTTTACCTTAACTGCGTTAAGGTAAATTTACCTGAACTTTTTTTAGTGTGATGCCTAAGGCAGCACAATTTTCACGCTACTACTATACGAAAGTTTCTAGCATTTTCAGCCTGTGATAAAGTGGTTTGCGGGCAGAAAATTGAACCAGAAATACTATATCTAGATATTTTTCTATCTTAAAACCGAGGGTTAACCAAGTTCTTTATTACCTATAGATTCCGGGATTCAGTATCTTTGAACAAGTCGCAGTGAAAATAATAAACAAAACAAACCCTTTCCTCAGAATTTTCTTTTTGTGGGAATCATTTCTTTCATACATACCTAATTTACGTAGAAACAAGTGCAGAAGTGTCAGTCCGTCTTTAGTCAGACTGATTTCATATTGTAGAAGGTTGTATCTCCTCAGCACATCCAAACACAACCGAAGTGTTTCATAATCTTCTCCTCTCCTCAGTAGAGTGAAGAGTATGTCTCCTCCCCACTGTTGGTACTTCTCAATTCTCCTCTCTTCACTCTCTCCATTTTCAAAGCCAAGATATTCCATAAAGAACCAATCACATCTGACACTATCGGAGAACAATTTGTGGAATAGGTCTAATTTGCATAGACTATATTCGAAAAAATTCAGGTCTTTAAACTTGTTTGTGAGGGTAGACGATTCCACCTCACTGCAACAAAGTAGAATATCCAATTTCTCTCCTCTGCGCCAATTGTAATAACTCCTCTGCTTCTCAACTACTATATCAAATAGAGTCGCTTGTGGGTATCTTCTGTTTATTTCCTGAGACAGCACATTGCGTTTACGAAGTAGTTGAATACACTTTTTTGTTGTGCCAGCATCCTGGTAGAGATCTGGACTGAGCAATCAACTAGATAAGTTCGTGTAGTACCAATCAACTTTTTGTATATTCTAAGTCGTCGTGCGCGATATCCTGGTTTTATACAACAAGGGGGATGACACGCATGGTCATTAAAAGCTGTCTGAATCAGAGTTATGGGGAATTTATCCAATTTGATTTTTTTTCAAGAAAATTTATTCGGAACACAGACAAGTTAAACGTTAACAAGTTGTCTTCGAATATAGTATTAAGTCCGTAACTATTTACAGACTTTGGTTTGATTTCGTTTGCGCTAACTTGGGTTCCGAATCTGATCATATTTAAAGAATATATATTATAACAGTGACAATCTGAATAATTTGAATTAGGAAGTTTCCCGAGGACCAACTTTCCAGCTCAACTAAAATTACAGTAGTTCTCCAACAGTGTGTTTTAAAGTAATTTATTTTCAAGTAATTTATGTTCAAGTAATACTCGCATGTGTTTTAGAAAATTCCTAGGGGAGAGATTTTCTTTTCATTTACTATATATGTTGATGACGGATTCCAGTGTTGATGAATTTTGTTTTCCAATTTTAAGAAATGGTCGTGTTTTAATCGTTTTCCTTAGACAAAAACGATCCCAGCCCTTACGTGGTAATCGTCGTTTTGTTTGTTATTTCGTCGTTATTTTTATGTCAGAAAAAAAAACGACCAAAAAAAGCGCTCAACGCTGGGATTCGAACCATTCATCTACCGCAACAATTTCTGATGCACTGACCACTGAGCTATTAGTCACTTCTTAATAAAATGCTAAAACAATTTCATATTAGCCAGAAGCTTTACTTCGGAGTGGGAGCGATAGAGAAAAACTAGATCAAGAGCAATTAAACGACAAAAAAACGATCAAAACACGACGATTTCTTTTGAAAAAAAAAACGACGTAAGAAACGACAAAAATCATCATCGCTGTCCTCAACAAGGGTTATCAAAAGTCAAAATCTCTACACTGTATTCGTATGAGACAGCACACCAATAGAGTAAGTTGAGAGCAGAAATTGTTACATCGTCAACACACTCCACTTCCTCACACGACACTATCGTGTTTTCGGATGAGCCTAAACAAAAAGAGAGCCCAGATTGAAACCCATATTGGAACCTGATAAGGCCGACCCAGAACGAGGTGAGCTCAGATCACACAATCTTCCTCTCAAAGCTACGTTTGCACTCGTGTACTTTGTTCGCGAAAACCTCATCTAATTAGACCATCACGTTCGCCATAGTAACTACTGATCGGACTAGTTTGCGCTTAATTCGACCGCTGGATGACTAGTGAGCGCTTATATCCACCTCTGATCAAATCATATTCGTTCGCAATAAGACGTGTTCTGAGCTTACCTTTATTAGGATACTTCTGGAACTGTCTTTTGGTTGTCTCAAGAATAGTATGTACTCTTAAGGCTTACCTGACTAACTAGAATCCTATATCTCTAGTCTGTTACTCTTCTATCTGAGCTTCAGTAGACGGTGCACGGGCCCCAATGCTACGGTCTAACTTGTATCTCAATACTAAGCAAGAGCGGAGTAGAGAGAGAGAAATATATTCTATTATTATATCAGGTTCCAGGTTAGTAACTGGTACTGACTAAATTGCTTTCTCTTCTGAGAAGAGAGGGTAAATGGGAAAACACATAAAGGAAAAGGAGGAATAAATATTATTCCCTTTTTGTTCAATCAGGAAAGAGTATTTTCAGTCTTTATGAATAATGTCTTTCAAATATTAAATATTCTTTTTTGGAAGTCACAACTGACTCCATCTTTCCGGGGTTTTGAGTTTTTTGAAAGTCTTCTAGTAGAATATAGTTTATTATTTTCTCTGTAGTCTCTCTGAAGGATTTTCTTTCTTTTTGGTTGTGTTGCTTGATATCGGTTTGTCAGTAAGTCGATTCCAAGACATAGGTTGCCCAAAGAACAAGGATTGAACATCAACAAGCACAAAAGTATCTATTCCACCACCACACTTCCAGTGGGTAGAGATCCTTTCGGGTAGGCCCATTGTTGATGCTTGTAGGCGTTCCTGATGTCCGGCGCCGACTCACCTGACTTACCTGGTATGCTTGGTTTGTTTGCAATTGTTAGTTGTTAAGTGTTAAGTAAGAACCGTTTTTAGGTTTTATGAAGTGTTCTATTTTATACGCAGTATTCCTTCCGGTTGGAAAGAAAATAAAACTATTATGTTACATGTTTTTCGTTTGTTTGTTACTAAATAGATTCATGGAATTCGATGGAGAAATCGAGGGTAAGCTGTCACACAGAATGACGTACTACGAAAAGTTCCTAAGTGTCATTTGATTGTTTTGGCCATGTTGAGTCTGGTTTAAATTTTGTTACTGGAGATGAACATGTATTAGTTATTTTGATTTTTCTGTTCGAAGTCATGAGTTACTCTGATGCAATCAATTCTTACGAATTGTTTTGCCATACTTCTTCCATTCCAATTTGTTAGTTGTTACTGATGACACTGTTTCCGTGTCTGTAAATTTGTTAATGTTGCTGGTCTCTTGTTCTATATATTTTGTTAATTTGGTGCTGGTCTCTTATGAATTTTGTAAAGGTGTACAGATTTCGCTTATAGCCTTTTATAATGGGTATGCACAAAAATGGCAATCGACTATTTCCCCTTAACTCTTATTTCTTCAACTTCATTAATTAAGTTGACGTCTCTGTCTGCGCGCTTCTCTTAAACATTCCAAATAATCCAAAGACTTTCCTAGTATTTGGAGTACTAGTATGTTAGTTGTTACAGGAGAGAGATTATTATGTTAGGTGTTACTATGATTTGGGTTCATTTGCATGTATTTCATATATTCAGTTTTATGTTTTGTATGTGTATGTATTTACAAGTGAAAATTTCGAAGTCAAAAATAATTTCATCGTTTCTATGTTATAATTTGTTATCTACTAGTAGTTGTTATAAGAAGAATTTAATGTGTTGTTATCCATTTTGTTTTTAAGGCTTACTTTCGTGTAAATGATACGTATTTTGTTTTAAATGTTCGAGATTTCTAGGTTTGTTTTTGTTGAAGTATCATGCTAATGATTCATGTTATTGCTTAGTATTGTTCATACATGTGATTAACATGTCTATTTTATGACTCATTGTGTTAGTTTCCTATCACTATGTTATCACTATGTTCTAAACTGTACACACTATACAGTGTGCTGATTGTTCTGTTTATTTATCATATTGAAAAATTCGCTTTATTTACAAAATTGCATATTGTTTTGCATATAACTAACTATGGAGAAATCTTTGCATATTTACATATACAATTTTAGAAATTGGGTTAGGTTTATAGAAGTTGTATAAAAACTATTTTTTGGTTTATATATTTTTATTCGAAAGAAATTATTGTAAAGAGAAGGGAAATACAGTATCAAAATGTTTGTTAAAGAGGGTAATTGTTAAGAACAATTTACAAAGTACAAATATGATGCTTATTCATATAATTTAAAGGTTAGAGTACTGAAAGGGTAGAGTACTGGATCGAAATGTTATCCAAATATCTATATCGAAAGTATCTATAAAGAATAGAAAGAATTAATTATGCAAAGATTTTAGATACATGGTTAGTTTGTAGCTGGTTATTGTTACTGTTTACTGCCAATTTACTGTTATATGGAGAAGTTGACATTGTTACGTGTTACTCGATGAAGTATTATATTTTTTCTGTTGGTTTGGGATGGTTCGTTCGTTTGCGATAGTGATTATACTCTTTCACGAAATGTTCGTCTTTCGATAGATACTACCCAAGTAAGTTTGTGATTTCGTTAATAGGAATTTCTGTAATCGAGGCCTTTATTGAGTTACAAATGTCCTGTTCCAGTTCAGGAACTTTTCTCTCATTGTTGGAGTGAATTCTGTTTGTTACTGCCCTGTTTGTAACACTGCCTTCGAGGTGGTACACATGGTACTCTTCGCAAGGCTCGAGTGCCTCAAGTGGTACTATGAGAGGCCGTTCGGGTTCGTTTTTGGGTTGGAACACGTAATAATTTTTGATAGGATCGAAATTCCTGAGTGTTCCTATAGTATATTCCCACTTTAGTCTATATCCATAGTTCAGGAAATATGGTGAAGTTAATTGGTCGTTGATGTGGACGAAGCTTTTTGAAGTAGTGTGCTTCTTGTCTCTTAAGAATGTGTAGTAAATTAGATTGTGTATCAATTTTGTTTCGTGTACCCTATAGTTATTGTTCTGTACATCCTTTGGCGTAGGGTGTAGAAAATTGAAACTGAGTTGGAATATTTGATGCTGCTGTTCAAATACACTATAGGCTGATAAATCCTGAGAGGCTTTTGCCACTAAGAGATCGAAATTGCAGGTTATCGGGAGTTTAAACTCATAGTCATAATCATATAAAAATCTTTCTGTTAGACTATAAAATTGTTTTAATTTTGGATAGAGAGCTTGATGGAGCTTGTCTCTACCCATGTTCTTAGTACTTCTTTTTACTGTATTCGTATTCTCCGATGGCAAGGGTGGGAAAAACTCTGACACACGATCATTGAGTGTGTGGAGTGGTGCCATAAAGAAGTTATAAGCTCTTGAGTCAAAAGGCATATCTGCCCAGTTTCTATAAGAGAGTAGTGGATTGTAGTTACTACTGTGGGGGCTGTTAAGGGTTTTCGGATCTTTGTCCTGAAACCAAATAGTTTCCATGACTGTTTCTTTCGGTGATTGTTCGTTAGTCGATTGATGGAAAAATGATGTCCTATTGTTCGATCTAGGTGTTACGGCGTATGGAAATCGCAAGTTATTTGTATTAGTATTTGTTGTTCTGGTAAATAAACGTTGACTAACGTTACTCTGTGTGCGTGTTTGTTCAAATGGGTGTTTATCTGTTGGTGGAGGTGGTCGTACTGGTGGTGGGTAATTTGGTAAGGGTGGTGACATATAGTTATCTATATTTGTACGATTATTGATCTGTTTAGGTCTAGTATTTTGATAGCTATGTACCGCTGTACTTGTTCCTTGTTCAGTAGTATTACTATTACTAGTATGATTGTTACTAATATTGAACGACTGAAGGTTTCGCCTGCTATCTAATTTGTTCTTTATTTTACGTGCGATGTCCTGTGGTGTCTGTATTGGCTCTGGAGCGTTGTCCAGTTCCACTCGGAATGTTGTGATGGTTTCATCGTTTGTTACCATTTGATCCTCTGTTTGCGTGCCACAGTCGGACGCGCAGTCACGAATTGTTCCGGGGCTGGATCTGCCCGAGCCAGAACTTAATTCGCCTTCTTCTACTTCATATGAAAATGGGGAATCCGCTTTGTACGGAGAGTCGTATTCCATGCCAGTTGCCATTTGCTAAAACTTATAAATGGTTATTTTTTGAAATAATGATTATTGTTATAAATGTTGTTACAGATCTAATACGATTTTGTTGTTTTACCTCAATCAGTTAGTGAGTATATTTGACGCAATTGTCTTATTTTTATTTTGTTTTTGTATCAAATAAAGTATAGTTGGATTATTCTTTTTAAAGTATTGTATAAACAATGTATGTGATTATGTTCATACGATTTGAACAGATGGATAAAACAGACTGAAGTGTATGATTATCTCATACATTGAATAAATGTTAGTAGTATTAATGAGACATATCGTAGTTCTAGGGTGGGGGGTTTAATAGGATCAGTATAGTGTTAGTTGTTCCTTACTACAATTACTGAATACCAAAGTTCGTATGTATCAGCCGAATGAGTGTCAAAGTATGTGACCTCGTTAGTGTGTGGCTGATCATTTTTTAGTATATCTAGGCTATGACTACGGTTATGTAGTTTGTTAGCCGTTAGTTTTAGTTGATCAAATTCTATTGGTTGAGGGTTTTGTATATCTAAAAGTTTTGATGTTGGTATTAGTTGTTGTTGATTATAGGATCTGTTAGAAGGTTGTGGAATTTCAAACGGTGTTGTTTGTATTATAGGTCCTTCGTATGGGTAAGTGTTAATCGATGTGTTTGGTTGATCTATATTCGGTGCGCTTGGGATAGGTAAAGGTAGTGATGTATTGTTCCCTAAGCATTGATATGCGGGTGGTGGTGTTATCAGTTGTGGTGGAATCGGTGGAAGAGGTAGATTTTTACTTACTTTTATTGTTTCTAATGGTTCTATTTTGAATTGTTCTAATTTATATTTCCTTTCAGGTAAAGGTGGTTTTTGTTTTCTCTTTGGTGACTCTAATGTGCGGATTTGTATTCCGTTTTCTGTTCTGCGTATTGTAGTATTATAGTGTTTATAATTTGTATCAACGTAAATCTCGTTTAATTTTTCTTTCTAAGTTATTGTTGGAATTTCAGCCGAATGTCTTCTAAAATTATGTTTTTTGATTTGTTGTCGATTATGTGTATTCCCATAATGTGAATTGTTATCATCGCTGCTATTATCAATGTCTTCTTCTTGTATTTGTGCTACTAGTTGTGTTAATGTTTGTGAGAATCTTCCAAAGATTCCGGTTAATAATATTTTTGTTATGCTTGCTTGTTTCCCAATAGCTTTGTGTATAGCAAAGGCGTTGTAGAATTTAATGATGTGATTTGTTATAAATAATATCATGCTAATCATAGCGTAAATGATAGCCATTTTTTCTAAAATCTAGCATGGCCAACCAAAGATAGATAGAATTTGGTCTTTTAACCAAGCTGCGTCAACGATTTCTTTCCAGTTTACACTTGGTTGATCGATTTGGAAGTTATATCCATTTATGTTCAAATCTTTTAACCATCTTAGTGATTGTTCATAATTTTTGTATGTTTGTAATAGTCCTAATTGTTCGAGTTCTAAAAGTTTTTGTGCGTTAGCAGACTGTGCTTCTTGTAGTGGTTTTTCACGATCTCTCATGTACTCATGGAGTAAATCTCTTTTGCGTTCTTGTACAAGTTCTTTACTGTATATTCCGCTTTCAATTAAGCTTGCTTTACTAAACATCTTATCGAGTACTATTTCTTCTGGTGATATAGTGTTTAGTATTGTTTCAACTTTAACTGGGTACGGTGTTAGTCTGTATCTTGCTGCTCCTTCAGTATCTATAGATATTAGTTGATCAAAATTACTATGTGAACATGGGACTGTTTTTGCCCAAAGATATGTTTGTCTTGTTAATAGATGAACATATTGTACTCTGTTCTCATACAATATTGGTATTTTGTCGTAACATTCACGTGTTTGTGGTAAATATAGTGGCGATGATTTTTTCGCACATTTATACATTTTCATTACATTAACACCTTCTTATTTTACAAAGATTGATCTGTCTCCTGTAAGGATGTATCCTAGGAGTGGTGTGTTCTTTTGTACTTGTGTTAGTGTTAATTGTCTAATATTTCGAGTTTGTTCGCAAATTTGTGAGTAGAATTCGATTGCTTGTAGACTAATGCGTGAATATATGTTACTCATATAGAGGTCCATTTTCATTTGTAGATAAGTGTTTTCGTTTACAAAACCATAGTAATAGTTCTGATTATCTTTATCTTCGTAGCGTGTGTATTGAGACATGATCTGTTTTGGTTTTATCTTTATAAATTTTTCATTTTCAAATTTGTCTTCTTTTCTTGTTACTTTTAGTCCTGTATGCATATCAAAACCATATTCGTATATTATATAGATATCATCGTATTCTGTTTTGTGTAATGGTTGCGGTGATTCGCATTCACGTTCAACTAGTGGATAGACTTCAAACCTTGTTGCTATTGAAGCTGTATTGTTAAATTTTACTTTTTGTTTTACATCTGGTTTTTGTACTGTTGACCATTCTGCACTTGTTTCTATCCAATATCGTTCTTGATATTTAAGCATGTATGCATCAAATCGAATGAGTTCGAACAGTTGACAATGTGTTTGGGGTTCCCAAACGATTGTTGCTTTTGTAAATGGTGTTGGTAGGCATTCTCCTTTGTGGAGATCACAAGGTAATTTTGTTTCCATATATGATATTTCTTGTGTATCTAGGTTTAATATTAATGAGACTTCTTTTATCTCTAATGTCCAATTGAGAATATCTATTCTGTTTTGTGTTCTTACTCCTGTTAAACAGTTTGATTGTGCGTTTATAATTTTATTTGGTATCCACATAGGATTTGTATAATTGTATACTATTCTTCCGTATGATGGTACCATCGGGGTTTCTGAATTGAGTTCTATTCGTCCTTGTGCGTCTTCAATTCGTTTTTGAAGTGATGGATTTGATAGGTAATTGAATGATATATTGTATCTTGTGTTTTTGAGAAAAACAATTCTAGCGAGTTCGTTACGAACTTCGTCTGGGTCTAATATTTTTGTTCTTCGTGCATCAGAAACATAATAACTAGGTCTGTTTGCTCTAATGTAATGTGTGTGTTGTGAACACCATTCTACTTTTTCCTTAATTGTTCCTGTAACAGCGTATGCTTTGATTTCTACTGCTTGTGCTTTTGATAAAAAATGAACTTCTGTCTTTGTCATTTCTAAATCTAATGGTTTAAATTTACATGTGCTAATTTTGTTCAGTTCGTAGTATTTGACGTTTGTTATTTCCTCTGCGTCGCAATCATAGTGTTCAATAAAAATATCTTGGGGTCCAATTGCTGAACCATTGATGGTTTGTCCTGTTAGTTCTACGTAATCGTTTTTTGTTCGACGTTTTTGTCTTTTATTGTTCAATTGAAACTTTTCTAAGATACTATCTGTTAATTGTTCCCTATAGAAATTCCAATTTCTAGTCCATTTATCGATAGCTATGTCCCACATTTCTTCATAATCTGTACTATTTTTAAAGTCTTCCAGTTCTGGAACATTGTAGCTTAATGGTAACTTGTAGATTTCTGTTTTGAATTTTGTTTTATTATTGAATACATTATCCATTAGTTTGTTGAAATTTTTGTGTTCTGTTATGTTCAATGTATCAGTTTTCGTTTTATTCTTCCTCTGAATATGTTTTTCCATTCGTTCGTATATGCGTTCTTTAATTTGTTCTCTGATTCTTTGTTTTAATCTATATTGTGATTGTATCTGTGTCTCTACTTTCATATAGATAAAGAATGTTATTAATAATAATATTAATATTATTGATTTTAATTGAAACGACATGTGTATGTTAAGCCTGTGTGAGGGTTGTAAAATGTCGCAAATCCTAAAATTTGTTTAGTATACCTATCGAATTTATAGACAAAATCGATAGAGATAAATGGTGCTGGTGTTGTCGTTGCTACTATTGACGGTGTTGTTGCGTGAAATGGATGGTTGAATATGGTATCGTATTTAATGGTTGTGCTAATTTTGAGTTCAAGAGACGGTGTCGATAGAACGTTAGGTGCTGTATTTCGTTGTCTTGTTGTTAGGTTCAATGTATTTTCTAGCCTTGCTCGTGACCAATTAGTTAATGTATCTCCAAGATTAGTGGGTCCGTATAATGGTGGGGGTGAATTCCAGGTTTTATAATCTAGTGTAATTAGATATGTGTGTTCATTAATTCTACTTAAAGTTGGTGGATTCGGGTTTAATACAGGTGTCGCTCGTGTTCTTCCTGGATGTGTCGAGGCTAATCTTATTTCAGGTATAAACGATGCTGGTGAGAGCGGTGTGTTTCGTGGTGGTTGTAAAGAATTTGTTATTTCTATGCGTGGTACACTTATAGATGTCTTTGTTGTGGATGATGTTCTAGCTGTTCTTTGTGGTGTTGAACTTGTACTTGCTGATTGTTGTGGTGACGTTGCTGACCAAAGTGAGCTATGTGGTGATTGAATTAGTTGTACACGAAAGTGTTCTTGTACAAAGTTGATATCTTGTCTTTGTTGATGTGTAGGTGGCAAGAATGGGTTTGCCCTAAGCTCTGATGATGTAGGTGTTGGGATAGTGTTTACACTTGATTGGTCGCTAGGTGATGCGATACTAAAATTATTTGATGTTGGTGTGCCTATACGACTTGGTGGTTCTGATTGTCCGGCTTCCAAAGGTCTTATTATATTCGATTCTATGTCTGTAGAGCCGTATGACACTAATGTAGAGTCTTGTGTGGGAAATTATAGTGATGCTCTACGTCTGCCTCTTATGAGATGTCTTGTTTCTGTTCTCTCACGCCGTACTGTATACGGGTTTTCGTTTCCAGGGTTTATTTCGTCTGCCTCTGGTGATATTGGTATATATGTTAAATCTGTTACTTCGTTATGATGTGGTCTTTCTGGGGTATTGTTACTATTATTGTCGCAATTTTAGCTGATTTTGTAGTTTCAAGCTCCGGAACCAGGTCCGGGTGGTGGGATTTGTATGTATGGTGGTGCTATGATAACTACTGGTATTAATTCTTGTTCTGGTGTGTGTGTTTGTGCTCCTAAGTTCGATATCCAAATTTCGTTAGTGTCAAATGTAATGTTTAGTTGATAGACTATAATGTTACCGTGTAATGGTGATTCTTCGGGAAATCCAATTTGGAGATAAAACTTTTGTGAATGTAGTGTATAGTATATCGATTCTTCGATTTCAGGGTTAGGATCATTTTTTATGGAGTTATAAAGTATTTTATTAAACCTAAGCACATGCGTATGAAAAAATATATAATTAGTGCGATTTTTATGAATTTAAATATTTCCAGTTCTATTATATCAATATTTGTTTTACATATGTGGTAAATATCAGAGTGAACTTCGTGCGTTGAATTATTGTACTGGTGGGCTTGCATATACAACTCGGCGGTTTCGTATAACTTCGTTTATGGTTACGATAGCTAAAAATGTAGATATAACTACTATGCAAGGTACAAGAAAGATAGTAAGGAAAAATATTGTTTTAGATAATATGAAATACGTTGCTATTAATGTTTCTGAGAAATCAGTTTTTGTAACTGATAAGGAATGTCTATCTGAGAAATGGTTCTAATGCTGTACTGAAAAGTGACAGTTATTTGCTTGTGTAACTGACACTTAACCGTGGCGCACTAGGATTGTTAATGTAGATTTTTATTTGTATACTACTATAACAATAATTGGTATCATGTTATGTTAATCTCTCAATTTATCGTCTATAAGTTCTCTGAGTTTGTCGTCTAGAAGTTCTACAGCTTCCTTCTTACAAACAACTAAGAAGACTGTGTTTAGTTTGTTAATGTCAACACATCTATCTGTTTGGATTTGTTGTTTCAATGATTCAAATTCTGTGACTGTTTCGTGACAAAGTGTTATGTCTTTCAGTAATTCAAAATGTTTTTCTCCCCAAAAGAGTTTTACTTCTTGTCCGGTTTCTGTTTTTCCTTCAATAATAAGTAAACAATCTTTGTTTGAAATTTTGCAATCTGTTGTTCTTACACTGTCGTTATCAAAATGAATATGGTTACCAAAGGCGTAGCTGAGGTCTATAAAATTATCTCTTTGGACTTGTATTTTTATACAAAGTTGGTTTCTGTTCAAAGAGTGCATAAACTCTGATACTGTTAACATTGGTGGTTTTTCATCACCGTGATATCTATAGTGTTGAAGTAACCTTTCTGAAATGAAGTTATAATAATTCAGTTTACCTGTTGTGCCGGATTGTTTTGTGGATGGAGGTCGATGATAAGATTGTTGGGAAAAAATTGAATTTTATTATAAACAGTTCTGTTTATAATTTTGATTATTTATGAAAGAGAATATAGAAACTGTTTTAAGTTGAAACAAAGTTGTGTCGTGAGATAGAAAATTATTTTAGAGTTACAAATTTTTTCCGAGATAGAAACTTTTAGTCTTAAGACTAAATTACAATGTTTATGACTGAGTATTTTCTGAAGATAGAAGTTTTTTCAGCTTAGCTGAAATTTTTCTACTAAATTTTCAATTTTTTTACCGCAAGTTTTTGAGTTGTGGTTTGTGCGAGACAAAATCAGAATTGTGATTTTTACTTTCGTTTTTGAGGCTCACTACAATGTTTCTGACATTTACATATCTTCCGTTTTTTTATTTCTTGGGTTTTAACTTGTCAATTTTATTAATTATCGGGTCTAATTAAGATGTTAACTTCCTTGATCTTTAAGACGTGTTCTGAGGGTACCTTTATTAGGATACTTCTGGAACTGTCTTATGGTTGTCTCAAGAATAATAATTAATCTTAAGGCTTACCTGACTAAATAAAGTTCTATTCCTCTAGTCTGTTACTCTTCTATCTGAGCTTCAGTAGACGGTGCACGGGCCCCAATGCTACGGTCTAACTTTTATCTCAATACAAAACAAGAGCGGAGTAGAGAGAGAAATATACTCTATTATTATATCAGGATGGTAACTGGTACTGACTAAATTACTTTCTCTTCTGCTGAGAGAGGGTAGATGGGTAAACATAGAAAGGAAGAGAAGGATAAAATAATATTCCCTTTTTATCCAATCAGGGATGAGTTTTTCAGTCTTTCTGAATAAAGTCTTTCAAATATTAAATATTCTTTTTTGGAAGTCATGTCTGACTCCATCTTTCCGGGGTTTAGAGTTGTTTTGAAAGTCTTCTAGTCGGATATAAATAGAATATAGTTTATCATTTCTCTGTAGTCTCTCTGAAGGATTTTCTTTCTTTTTTGGTTGTGTTGCTTGAAGGTCGGTTCGTCTGTAAGTCGATTCCTAGACATGGGTCGCCCAAAGAGCAAGGATTGAACATCAACAACCACAAAAGTATCTATTCCACCACCACACTCTCCAGTGGGTAGAGATCTTTCTGGGTAGGCCCGTCGTTGATGTTGTAGGGGTTCCTGATGTCCGGCGCCGACTCACCTGACTTACCTGGTTTGCTTGGTTTGCTTCTGTTAGCTGTTAGTTGTTAAGAATCGTTTTTAGATTCATTACATGTTCTCTTTATGCGTAGTATTCCTTCCGGTTGGAAAGAAAAAACAAATCTGAATGTTTTAGTTTTGTTATTTGTATAAATTCCTGGAATTCGATGGAGAAATAAAGGAGAGTATGTCAGCGAAATGGCTAATAATTGTTCGTTCTCATAATGACATATGAGATTTTGGTCATGTTGGATTATAAATTTTGTTACTGAAGATGAACATGTATTATTTAACGTTTCCGCTTGAAGTCATGAGTTAGTCCTTATTAACAATTCTTAGAATTGTTTTATCAAACTTCTACATGGTTTTAGATTTGTTAGTTGTTACTGATGAAGCATTTTCCGTGTCTGTAACATTCGTTAAATGCTGTTTATCGCTTTGCTATATTTTGTCATTGAGGTGCTAGTCTCTTATGAATTTTGTTAAGGTTTACAGATCTCGCTTAAGTTTTTGTAATGGGTATGCACAAGAATGACAATTTCCTAATCCCATTTAACAGTTATTTCTTCAACTTCATAAATTAATTGAACGTCTCTGTCTGCGCGCTTATGATCCAAATGATCCAAAGACTAATATGTTAGTTGTTACTATAAAAATATTATTGTGTTAGTTGTTACTATGGTTAACACTAATATATATATCAACTTATTTATATATGTTGCATGTATTTTGTTCTGTCAGTGTAAAAGTTTGCATGTGAAAATTTCGAATAGAGATCAAGTTTCATTTTCGTTGTTGTTAAATATGTTTGTGTTAATAATTGTTACCATTTGAAATATGTATTAGTTTGTTGCAAACAATAGTTTCCAATGTTGTCCGTATTAATTAGTTTACATATGTATTTGAGATGTTTAGCCTTTATTCTATTTGTTAACAAAAATATCATGTTAGCAATTTATGTTGTTACATAATATTGTTACACGGAGATCAATATTAACATGTCTGTTTCATGACTCATTCAGTTAAAAGCTATGCACACTATACCGTGTGCTTATTGTGTTCTGTTTGTTTGTTTTATTTGGAAATTTGCTTTATTTACAAAATTACATGTTGTTTTGCATATAACTAACTATGGAGAAATCTTTGCATATTTACATATACAGTCTATAAAGTAGGTTAGGTTTGTGTGAAAGATAAAAACTTGTTTTTGGCTTTATACTTTTTATTTCAAACAAATTAACAATGAGTGTTAGAAATAATTATGTTTTATATGATATATCAAAAAGAGGAAAGGTATTCCAAATCAAGAATTTACAAAGTGAATGTATATAAATGAGGTGTATTGTTGAATTGAGAAATAATAATTTGTTCATATATGCAAAGATTACAAACATGGTTTGTCGATGTTACAGTTGGTTGTCTCAGTTTGTTATATACTGAGACTTGTTACTTGTTATAACGCTTGTGTTAAAGTTTTTCCGTTGGTTTCGGATGGTTATTCCGTTCGCAGTAATGCTTATATTCCTTCAAGAAGTGCTCGTCTTTTGAAAGAAAACACCCGAGTAAGTTGACTATTTCCGTAATGGGGGTTTCTGTTATTGAGGCGTGTAAGGAGTTACAAATTTCCTTTTCTGTTTCGGAAATCTTTCGTTCGTTGTTAAAGTTTAGGCGGTTCGTGATTGCCCTATTTGTTACACTCCCTGTGAGGTGATACACGTGGTACTCCTCACAAGGTTCTAGTGCTTCCAGAGGTACCATAAGTGGTCGCTCTGGGTCGTCCTTCGGCTGGAATACGTAGTAATTCTTGATTGGGTCAAAGTTTCTTAAGGTCCCTATTGTGTAATTCCACTTGAGTTTGTAGCTATAATTTAGAAAGTACGGAGAAGTCAATTGGTCATTGATGTGGATATAGCTTTTTGAAGCTTCATTTTGTTTGTCTCGAAGAAATGTGTAATAAATCAAATTGTGTATTAATTTTGTCTCGTGTACCCTATAATTGTTACTTTGTACATCTTTGGGTGTAGGGTGGAGGAGATTGAAGCTTAATTGAAAGATCTGATGTTGCTGTGTAAATGCGCTGAACGCAGAAAGGTCCTGAGAGGCTTTTGCCACTAGGAGATCAAAATTACAGTCTGTTGGGAGGCGGAACTCATAATCGTAGTCGTAGAGGAAACGTTCCGTAAGACTATAAAACTGCTTAAGTTTAGGGTATAGAGATTGATGTGTTTTATCTCTACCCATATTCTTTGTGCTCCTTTTTACAGTATTCGTATTTTCCGATGGTAGTGGTGGAAAAAATCTGATGCACGGTCTTTCAGTGTATGCAATGGTGCTATAAAGAAATTGTAGGATCGTGAATCGAATGGCATTTCTGCCCAATTTCTATATGATAGGAGGGGGTTGTAGTTTATTCCATGAGGGTTATTGAGTGTTTTTGGATCCTTGTTTTGGAACCAAATTGTTTCCATGACCGTTTCGGTCGGAGTCTGTTCATTTGTAGACTGATGGAAAAAAGATTTTCTGTTGTTTGAGCGGGGTGTAACCGCATATGGAAATCGTAAATTATTTGTGTTTGGTGTTGTTGTTCTCGTAAATAAACGTTGTCGAACGTTACTGTGAGTACGTGTTTGTTCAAATGGATGATTATCTGTAGGTGGAGGTGGTCGTACTGGTGGTGGGTAGTTCGGTAAGGGGGTGACATATATGTATCGTTATTGTTGTTATTATTGTTCTGCCTAGGTCTGGTGTTCTGATAGCTATGTATAGCCATATTTGTTCTTTGTTCTAGCATATCATGAATGTTATTGTTACCAGTATCGAAAGATTGGAGGTTTCGTCTGTTACCAAATTTGTTTTGTATCTTGCGTGCTATATCTTGTGGTGTTTGTACAAACTCTGTATCGTTTTCCAGTTCAACTGAATGTTGTAACTGTCTCCTCATTTGTTATCATTTGATTATCAGTTTTAGTACCACAGTTGGATGCACAATCTCGAATAGTCCCGGGGCTAGATCTACCCGATTCACAACTCAATTCTCCATCTTCCACTTCGTAGGAGAATGGCGAGTCGGATTTGTATGGCGAGTCATATTCCATGTTTGATGCCATTGTTTTTGTTGCTAAAACTCACAATAGATTAGTCTTGTATCTAAATTATATCATTATATGTTTGTCAAAATATTGTTAGAATATTGTTACAATATTGTTGAAGAGATGTTCCATCATGTACATTACTCTCTGGGATGTATCTGTTCGTTTCAAATACATTTGTTACATTTTTGTTTTGTGATTTGGTGCAATCGAACTTAAAATTGTTTTACTGGTTGGTTAAGTGGATTCTTGGTTGTTATTTATACTATAAGATACTGTGTTAAATATATTAAAATACATTAAAATGCATTATTAGTAAAAAAAATAAATTGTATTGGCTAAGTTATGGCTGGGGGTTTTAGAATCTTATATTGTTAGTTGTTCCTTAACAGGGTATTGGTCTTTAGATTTCATATGTATCAGCCGAATGGGTATCGAAGTATGTAACTTCATTCGTATGTGGCTGATCATTCTTGAGAATATCTAAGCTATGGCTACGGTTTTGTATTTTGTTATTTGTTATTTTTAGCTGTTCAAAATCTATGCGGGGTGGGTTTTGTATGTCTAAGAGTCTTGATGTTGGTATTAGATGATGTTGATTATGTTGAGTATTTGAAGTTTGAGGAATTTCATATGATGTAGACTGTGCTATTTGTGTTTCATATGGATAAGGTTTGTTTGGTGTATGTGATTGTTCTATATTGGGTGCGCTTGGTATGGGAATAGGTATTGGTGGGAGGCTACTCAAACGTTGGTATGCCGGAGGTGGCGTTATCAGTTGAGGTGGTATTGGTGGAAGTGGATGGTTTTTACTTTCCTTTATTGTTGTTAAGGTTTCTGTTTTATGTTTCCGTTCAGGTAGTGGTGGTCTTTGTTTCTTTGTTGGTGATTCTAATGTTCGAATCTGTAATCCGTGTTCAGTTCTGCTGATAGTAGTATTATAATGTTTATAGTTCGTGTCCACATAATTTTCTGTTGGTTTGTCCCTACGAGTTAATGTGGGTATTTCTGTCGAATGTCTTCTGAAATGATGATTATGTATTTGGGAGTTATTGTGTCTATTACCATAATGTGAATTGTTATCATCATTATTGTTATCTGTGTCTTCTTCTTGTATTTGTGCAACTAGTTGAGTTAGTGTTTGTGAGAATATCCCGAATATACCGGTTAATAGTACTTTTGTTATGCTTGCCTGTTTTCCGATTGCTTTATGTATGGCAAAAGCGTTGTAGAACTTTATAATTAGGTTTGTTACAAATAATATCATGCTCATCATCGCATAGATGATAGCCATTTTTCGAGTATATACCATGGCCAACCAAAGATAGATAGAATCTGATCTTTTAGCCAGGCGGCATCGAAAATTTCTTTCCAGTTTACACTAGGTTGATCAATTTGGAAGTTATATCCATTTATGTTTAAATCTTTCAACCATCTGAGTGCATGTTCGTAATTTTTGTATGTTTGTAATAATCCTAATTGTTCAAGTTCAAGAAGTTTTTGTGCGTTAGCGGATTGTGCTTCTTGTAGTGGTTTTTCGCGATCTCTCATATATTCGTGTAGAAAGTCTCTTTTTCGTTCTTGTATTATTGTTCTTTACTAAATATCCCGCTTTCAATGAGACTTGCTTTGCTAAACATATTGTCTAGTTCGATCTCTTCTGGTGATATAGTTTCTAATATTGTTTCTACTTTTATTGGGTAAGGTGTTAATCTGTATCTCACTGTTCCTTCTGTGTCGATTGAGATTAGTTGATCAAAGTTACTATGTGAACATGGGACTGTCTTTGCCCAAAGATATGTTTGTCTTGTTAATTGATGTACGTATTGTACTCTATTTTTATATAATATTGGTATTTTATCGTAACATTTACGTGTTTGTGGTACGTATAATGGTGATGATTTCTTTTTATACATTTATACATTTATACATTTATTTATAAATGCACATTTATACATTTTTATCACATTAACTCCTTCTTGTTTCACAAATATAGATCTGTCTCCTGTAAGGATGTATCCTAGGAGTGGTGTGTTCGTTTGCACTTGTGTAAGTGTTAATTGTCTAATATTGCGAGTTTGTCCACATATTTGTGAATAGATTTCGATGGCTTGTAAACTAATACGTGAATAAATGTTACTCACATAGAGGTCCATTTTCATTTGTAGATGTGTGTTTTCGTTTACAAAACCATAGTAGTAATTTTGGTTTTTTTCGTCTTCATACCGTGTGTATGAGTGAGACATTATTTGTTTTGGTTTTATCTTTATAAATTTTCGTTTTCGAATTTGTCTTCTTTCTTTGTTACTTTTTGTCCTGTATGCATATCAAAACCATATTCGTATATTATGTAAATATCATCGTATTCTGTTTTATGTAGTGAATGCGGTGATCCGCATTCACGTTCGACTAGGGGGTAAATTTCAAATCTTGTTGCTATTGAAGCTGTATTATTAAATTTTAATTTTTGTTTTACATCCGGTTTTTGTACTGATGACCATTCTGCATTCGTTTCTATCCAATATCGTTCTTGATATTTAACCATATATGCGTCAAATCGAATATGTTCGAACAGTTGACAATGTGTTTGGGGTTCCCAAACGATTGTTGCCTTTGTAAATGGTGTTGGTGAACATTCTCCTTTGTGGAGATCACACGGTAGTTTTGTTCCCATATATGATATTTCTTTAGTATCAAGGTTCAATATTATAGATACTTCCTTTATCTCTAAAGTCCAATCTAGAATGTCAATTCTATTTTGTGTTTTTACGCCAGATAGGCAATTAGACTGTGCATTTTTAATTTCGTTAGGTACCCACAACGGGTTTGTGTAATTATACCCCAATCTTCCATATGGTGGTACCATAGGAGTGTCGGTTTCGAATTGTATATGTCCTTGTACATTTTCTAATCGTTTTTGTAATGGTGGGTTTGATAAGTAATTGAATGATATGTTATGTCTTGTTGGTTTGTATCTTGTATTTTTAAGAAGTCTAATTCTAGCCAGTTCGTTACGAACTTCGTCTGGGTCTAATATTTTTGTTCTTCGTGCGTCCGATACATAATAGCTAGGTCTATTTGCTCTAATGTAGTGAGTGTGTTGTGAACACCATTCTACTCTTTCTTTAATTGTTCCTGTAACTGCGTATGCTTTAATTTCTACTGCTTGTGCCCTTGATAGAAGTTGTACTTCTGTTTTTGTCATTTCTAAATCTAGGGGTTTGAATTTACATGTACTAATTTTGTTCAATTCATAGTATTTGACGTTCGTTATTTCTTCTGCGTCGCAGTCATACTGTTCAATAAAAATGTCTTGCGGTCCTATTGCTGACCCGTTAATGTTTTGTCCTGTTAGTTCTACATAGTCTTCTTTTGTTTGGCGTTTATTTCTTTTATTATTCAGTTGGAATTTTTCGAAAATACTATCTGTTAATTGGTCTCTATAGAAATTCCAGTTTCTAGTCCATTTATCTATGGTTATTTCCCACATTCGTTCATAATCTGAACTGTTTTTGAATTCTTCCAGTTCTGGTATATTGTAGCTTAATGGTAATTTGTATAGTTCTGTTTTGAATTTTGTGTTATTATTGGATACATGATTTACTATTTTGTTGTAGTTCTCTTGTTCGGTTGTGTTCGCTGTTTTTATCTTTCGCTGTTTTATTTTTCTGTTGGAGTTTTTGAGTATGTTCTTCCATTCGTTCGGTTATGCGTTCTTTGATTTGTTCTTTGATCTTTTGTTTCAATCTATATTGTGATCTTATTTCAGTGTCTATTTTCATATAGATAAAGAATGTTATTAGTAATAATATTAGTACTATGGATTTTAGTTGAAACGACATGTGTATGTTAGTCCTGTGTGAGGATTATAGAATGTTGCAAATCCTAAAGTTTGTTTAGTGTATCGATCAAATTTGTAAACAAAGTCAATGCAGACAAATGGTGCTGGTGTAGTTGTTGTTACAATGGACGGTGTTGTTGCGTGAAAGGGGTGATTAAATATAGTATCGTATTTTATTGTGGTATTAAATTTAAGTTCTAAAGTCGGTGTTGCTAAGACGTTAAGTGCTGTATTACGTTGTCTTGTTGTAAGATTTAGTGTATTTTCTAATCTTGATCGTGACCAACTAGTAAGTGTGTCTCCGAGATTAGTGGGTCCGTATAACGGTGGAGGTGAATTCCAGGTTTTATAGTCTAGTGTAAAAAGATATGTGTGTTCATTAATTCTACTTAAAGTTGGTGGATTTGGGTTTAGTACTGGGGTTGCTCTCGTTCTTGCTGGGTGTGAGGAAGCTAATCTTCAGGTATAAATGGTGTTGGTGATAGTACTGTATTTCGTGGTGGTTGTAGAGAATTAGTTATTTCTACTCGTGGGATGCTAGTAGATGTATTTGTTAATGATGATGTTCTTGGTGTGCGTTGTGGTGTAAAACTTGTACTTGCTGATTGTTGTGGAGATGTTGCTGACCAAAGTGAGCTGTGTGGTGATTGAATTGGTTGTACTCGAAAATGTTCTTGTACGAAATTGAAATCTTGTCGTTGTTGTAATGTTGGTGGTAAAAATGGATTTGCTCTTAATTCAGATGATGTAGGTGTTGGGATTGTGTTAACACTTGAGTGGTCGCTTGGTGATGCGATACTAAAATTGTTTAATGTTGGTGTTCCTGTTCGACTTGGTGGTTCTGATTGTCCTGTTTCCAGGGGTCTTATTATATTTGAGTCTATATCAGTTGAGCCGTATGAAACTAATGTAGAGTCTTGTGTAGGAAATGATAATGATGCTCTACGTCTGCCTCTTAATAGATGTCTGTTATCTGTTCTTTCTCGTCTTACTGTGTATGGATTTTCGTTTTCAGGGTTTGTTTCTTCTATTTCTGGTGAGGTTGGTATATTTGTGAGATCTGTTACTTCGTTGTGATGTGGTCTTTCTGGGTTATTGTTACTAGAATTGTTGTTATGTGATGACGCAATTGTTGCTACTTTTATTTGTTTTTTAAGCTCCAGAACCTGGTCCTGGTGGTGGATGTTGTATGTATGGTGGAGCGAGTATAACTACTGGTATTAGTTCTTGTTCTGGTTGATGTGTTTGTGCTCCTAAGTTTGTTATCCAAATTTCGTTAGTTGTAAGTCTAATATTCAGTTGGTATATTACTATGTTACCGTGTAATGGTGATGTTTCTGGAAATCCAATTTGGAGGTAGAACTTTTGTGTATGTAATGTGTGGTATATTGATTCTTCAATGTCAGGGTTAGGATCAATTTTTATGGGTTTACGAAGTATTCGATTAGTCCTAAGCACATGCGTACAAAAAAGTATATGATTATAGCAATTTTTATAAACTTGAATATTTCTAGTTCTACTATATCAATGTTTGTTTTACATATATGGTAGATATCAGTGTGATTGTCTTGCATTGGATTATTGTATTGGTGGGCTTGCATATACAACTCTGCGGTTGCGTATAACTTCGTTTATTGTTACAATAGCTAGGTAAGTGGATATAACTACAATGCAAGGTACTAGAAGTATTGTTAGGAAAAATATTATTTTTGATATTATGAAATAAGTTGCAATTAATGATTCGTGGAAATCTATTTTTGAAACTGATAAATGAAATCTTTAAGTTTGTTAATTTATTAAAACATGAAATGTAATGCTGCACTGAAGAGTGACAGTTATTTTCTCTTTGTAACTGACACTTAACCGTGCCGCACTATTGAATCTATTGTACGGAATTATTTATACACTACTATTACGATTACTGGTATCATGTTTGTCGTTTTGGATTATAATTTAGTCTTTTTGTTTATCATCTATATCGTCTAGGAGTTCTATGGCATCTTTTTTACATACCACTATGAAAACTGTGTTTAGTTTGTTAAGATCAACGCATTGGTCTGTTTGAATTTGTTGTTTTCGTGAGTTAAACTCTGTGACTGTTTCGTTACAAAGTGTTATATCTTTAAGTAAATCAAAATGTTTTTCTCCCCAAAAGATTTTTACTTCTTGTCCGTTTTCTGTTTTTCCTTCAATAATAAATAAACAGTCTTTGTCTGAGATTTTGCAATCCGTTGTTCGTACACTATCGTTATCAAAATGAATGTGGTTTCCAAAGGAGTATTCTAGTTGTATGAAGTTGTCTCTTTGTACTTGTATCTTAATACAAAATTGTTTTCTACTCAAAGAGTGCATAAATTCTGACACTCTTATCATCGGTGGTTTTTCATTGTTATGATATCTGTAGTGGTGAAATAATCTTTCTGAAAAGAAGTTGAAATATTTTAAACAGAAGTTGAAATGATTCAGTTTACCTGGTTTGTCGAATTGTTGTATGAAAGTAGATAAATGAAAGAGTTGTTACAGATATGAAAGAGTTGTGACAGATATGAAAGAAGTTATGAATTTATACAAAAATATTTAGAAAGTTGAAATTATGTTTGAGATAGAATGTTTTTAGTCTTAAGACTAAATTTTGTTTTTGAGTATTTTTGAGGTTTAGAATTATCAGCTTAGCTGAGTTTTTTACAAGTTTTTTCAGATTTCTGAACAAATTTAGCAGTTGTGGTTTGAGCGAGGCAAAATCAGAATTGTGATTTTTACTTTCTTTCCGAAGTCCTCTACAATGTTTCTAACCGTTTCATATCTTCCGTTTTTCATTTTTTGGTTCTTAAGTTGTCAATTTCAATAATCACTGGGTCCAATTATGGTGGTCGTTTCCCAGATTTTGAATTAACTTTTCTTCTGATTGTTTCGGTACTTTTTTGTTCTCGAGATATTGTTTTCTCTGTAATTGGTATATTGACATCTGTTTGATGGTTAGTTGGTATACTTTCATCATGGTAGGTTAATTCTTTCTTCTGTGTCAATTATGTTTCTTTCTTTTGTTCTGATGTATATCTCTGTTATCATTGAGATTGTTAGTGGAGCTACTTTGATGGTTAGCTATGCTAGTTAGAGATGGTTCGTGGCGCCATTTCATACCAATCAATTTGGTACAAAATGGTCCAATTAGTAAGATGGTATGTATGTTTGTTGACTGCCTTTGATGTTGCAACTTTGCAGTGTTAATTTGTACTTTCAGTCATTGACGTAGGTAAAGTATTGACGTAGTTGAAATGTCTATTTCATCTACTAATGATCTTGGTAAGACCTGTTTTGTTGATCACCATTGTGTTCATGGTGTAAATGTTAATTGGTTTCCCATTTTATTTTTGTTACTAATTGCGTCTGCAAAGAGACTGTTTGTCTCTGACGTTTGTTGGTGGATAGTATCTTTGTTCGTAGTGACTGGTGTCAATTTGGTAAATTTTTCCCGTTAATTGGGTCCTCTTTGAGTTTCAGTTATAGTTTGAGTTACTAATGAGGTCTAGTAATGACGGTTATGACGTCTGTGTCTTTGTTAAAAAAAATAACGTCCTTATTTTCACTAATGAGATGGATAACGTTCGTATTTTGCACTAATGAGGTGTACTAATGAGGTGTATGACGTCCGTTTTTAAATGACATATATTAGTGTGACGTATATTCCAGTTTTTGCAAAAGTGTACTGCAAAATGTGTTAAATGTTCATTTCGCCAAATGTGTTGTAAGCCTAATGTTTGTTATAATGGGGTGAAGGTCTAAATGTTAATGATAGTTTTCATTGGTCATGGTAATGAAAGGTGTCAAAGATGTTTATAGACTCTAGAATTAAACATGTATTTTGTGTTTTAGATGTTGCTGAATGTTCGATGAAGATATCCTATTGTGTTATGGAAGACGTATTTGAAACGATGTATTCGGATCCATATATTATCTCAATAAGACGTTATGCTAATCATTACAGATTGTTATTCGTATTTGCTTTCTTACACTTTTCTTAATTCCCGTTCTTCGTTTATACGGCCATTATGCCACGGTGTACATGAATTGTGTTTACGTCGTTAGTTTAATTAGTTCTGTTTCCTTATTTTCATCGTTTTCCTATGTGGTTAGTCATCACTGTTAGTTGTAATAAACTTTTCCCTTTCTGTAATCCTCAAATAGGATATGTGAATAGAATTGTTAACAATTTCGAAGTATCTATTCCATTCCGAGAGTGTTCACATTATTAAAGATTATAACACTCTTGTATCTGAGATCTTTGTTCTTTGTTATTATTATGTTTTGTTTCTTTTTTTATTGTAAATATCAACTATCTCATGACGTCTATTCCAGTTCAAAGCTTGTGAACATATAAAATAGACTCTTTGTTATTTGAATTATTTTGTTATTTGTTTTCTTGTTTACATGAGAATTTACCCGTGTTAGTCTTTAGTCGGGGTTTCATGGGCTACTATCAATACCCATTTGTTTTAGTATATCCGATACGGATATTTTTATTTGTTATTTGTACATTTGTTTTATTGTTGTTGGTGGAGATTTATAATGGAGATGTATGATGGTGATGCAGTATGGAGATGTATGTGGTTGTCAGTTACTACAGACTCTTCGGTTTCTGAACTTTTGTCAGTACAGAGAAAGTATTTGGAAAACATCAACTGTTTCAGTTTTACATGGATGTTCCCTTTTGTTTTTAGTCATTATCATTTATACTAAAAGGTGTTAGATGTGTGTAGGATGAAATTTGTTAAATTCATATGGTTTCTTACATCGGTTGAAATGTAAAGAGTATATTTTAGGTGGATTGTGTAGTTTCTATGGGTTAGTGGTTAGGTGAATTAGAGCACCTTTTAGTAATGCTCATTTTATGTTCACATTGTTTATTATTTATATTGTTTGTTCCAATGTTAATTTATATGTTCTTTTGTTATATTTCTTTATCATTTGGGGGGGGGGGGGTATGACACACAAGGTTCGGGTTAGGGGGAAAGTGTGTCTTGTATAAATACTGAACATACTGGACATAGTATGTGAATGTTGAACATAAAGTATATGAATACTGAACACTGATCAAATGCGTAGTTAGTGAAATGAATAATTTATACTTATTTCGGTTTGAAATAATCGTGTCTGCCAAATATTCGTATAAGCTCAATTGAATATGTGATTTTTGGAGTGGGCATTTTGCCAAGTGGTTCGTTACACTGCTAGTTAATTGTTCAGGAGGAAAGCTGTTAAAAAAATATGAACGTTATTGTGCAAGTGCAGATAGTATTATCAGTATTATTATTATTATATTATTGTTAGTATTATTTATAGTAAAACGTTATTGATATTTTAAGGTTGGGGGATTGTTATTTTCTTCTTTCGAAGATTGTAACTGTGAGATCGTGTGACCTCATCAGGTTGTACATAATTTTTGGATGTGGTTTTGGTATTAGATTGTTTTAATATTGGGATTTCATTTGTTAATAAATAGTTTTGTAACTCGATTTTAATATGTTTTTCTTTCGGATAATATGATACGATATGATTTCTGTGTATTGTAATATGTTTTTTATTATTATCTTTCAGTATGTACGTTGTTTCTGTAGGTTTATCAATAATTAAGTATGGTCCTGTCTTAAGGGGTAATAGTTTCTTTGATACTCCATCAATCTGTTTTTGATTTGTTATCAATACGAAAGTGTTTATGTTGAGTGGTTTTGCTGTTCTGAATCTTAAATTTAATTCATCAGTCAGCTTTTTTCTGTTTTGTAATATTTTTGTTATTGTTAGATACGTGTCATTATAATGTTTCTCTTTATCCAGAAACCATTTTGCAAATGTTCCTTTTTGCAATTTTGCTATTTTTGGATGACTGAATTGTTTTTCTAAATGAGTATGTGTGGGTTGTGTGTTACAAGCACTTGTGCTTGTTGGGTTACAATTTCCCATTTCGTCTGTAGTTGTTCCAAGTTTAATCTTTGTTGGTTTTCTAGGTTTTTGATTGAAAACGACTTCATAAGGTGACATACCTAATCTTGTCTGATATTGTGTATTATAGGCGTATGGAAAGAATTTTGCTTTTCTCGACCAGTTTTGATATTTTTCATTATAATAATGTCCTAATAAATCGTCCAATTATTTTGTTAGATCCTTCTACTAGTCCGTTTGTCCAGGGTGCATACGTTGTACTAGGTTTAAATTTAATTTCAAAGTAGTTACAAAGATGTGTTAATTCTGTATTTATATATTCTGATCCGTTGTCAGAACGTATTTCTTCGGGTAATCCGAATTTCAAAACCAATGTTCGAATAATGCTGTAAATGCGTAATGTGCGTTATTTTTAGGTGCGCACATTATTGTTACATAATGTGAGAATGCGTCTACTATTACAAAGATAAAATTATTTCCCTCTGATGTGGGGTGTATCGGTCCTTTGGTATCTATCATTATCATTTCGTTGAAGTATGATTTTGTAGGTGCTAATTGTTCTTGTTTACTTTTTGTTTTTGTATTGGCGAAGACTTTGTTTGTTTGACATTGTATGCAATCTGCGATTAGTATCTTTATCCAAGTTGTCAAATTTGGGAAGTAATATTTTTCCATTATGTTTCTTTTCGTTTTTTCAAGTCCCGTATGACCAACTGTGTCTACGCAATGGTTTTCGTAGAAAACACATAATAATAATGTTAATGGTAAACAAATTCGTTGTATTGTTTGTTTTTTAATTCGAATTATCATTTTCATTATGTTATTTGTTTCATCAATCGTGATTGATTTAAACTTTCGGTAGTATGCGAATAATCCTTTATTTCCACGTATGTCCATTGTTACTGAATGCGGTTTATTGTTATGTTTTTTCCACATTTTGACTTTATGAAGTACCGGGTCTATGATTTGTGTTTCTTTTATTAAATCTTCTGTTATCTTTGTCTTTTCATCATAGAAAATGTCTGTTATTCTAGTGTTATCAAAATTTTGTTCTTGTTTCACAGTGTTAATTAGTCTAAGGTAATCATCATCATGATGAATTGTGTACGGTCCTTTTTGATTTTTCTCTATGATTAAGTTTGTTTTTGTTTCTGTGTTGTATTTGTCATATGATATTGGATGATATTCGTTTTTATCAATGTTGATTTCAAAATAGTTACTTTGTATATCAGCTAGAACTGGATAATGTGTTGTTTCTTTATTATCAGTATTTGGGTTATTGCATATACTGTACTTACATTCAAGGTTATTTGCAAATGGAGTTTTTGCAAAGAAGAATTTTATATTTTCTGGTATTTCCACTGTTATATCACGTGTCTTGGTGAAATGTTCTTCGTCTATTGTTCTACTAAGGAGGTCTGGTAATGCTAGATTTTTTCCTTCTGTTCAGATAATATGTAAGTTTGGAAATTTCATTAATATTAATTGAAATCTGTAGACTCTATGATTTGGTTTATTCTTTTGTGTAAAGCGGTAAATTATTGGTTTGTGATCTGTAAATAAAATTATTGGGTGATTTGAACCTGTTATTAGAAATTCGTACACTGTGAGCGCGAATATAATTGCTGAGCACTCTCGTATGAGTGTAGAGAGTCTCATTTCAATTGGTGTGAAAAGTCTAGAATTTGCTGATATTAATCGCATTTTCTTTTCAGTTGGATGTTGTTGCAATAATGCTGCTCCAATGCCTGTGTTTGATGCGTCTGTTATGATATAAAATGGTTTTGTTGTGTCTGGCATTGTTAGATCAAGGTTATGTGTTATGGTTCGTTTCATTTGTTCGAATATTTTTTGGTGTTCTTTAGTCCATTTAAAGTCGTTCTCTTTGTGTAAGAGATTATACAAAGGTTGTAGTATTGGCTGCATGCCATAGACATGTTTTGCTAGAAAGTTTATTGTTCCAAGATATCGTTGTAAAGCTTTCATACTTGTTGGGGGTTCCAATTTTTGGAATCCATCTATCCGTGATGTAAGTGGTTTTACTTTTTTGTCTTCTATAATGTGACCTAAGAATTTTACTTACTTTAACATAAAATATGTTTTGTCGGGTGCTGCTTTAAGGTTTTCTTTAAGCAGTACTTTGTGATATTCGATTAGTGTTTCGAACATTTGTTCATAAGTGTTTGTTTGGATAAAAATATCATCAACGTAAGTGATAACTGTTCCTTTTCTGATCAAAGGATAAAGGAAATGTGTTAGTATTGAGGCAAATGCTGCTGGTCCGATTGATATTCCGTAGAATAATCGTTTAAAACAATATTGTTCGTTTCTAATTGTGAAATGTGTATATCTCATCGATTCTTCGTCTAATGGTATTTGGTTGTATGCGCTATTAAGGTCTGCTGTTGTGAATATTGTTCCATTTATTCTTGTTAAAGCTACATTGACGGGTTCAATTGGCCAGTTACATTTTGATTCATCTATCATGCTATTCAGGTATCTTGCATCTAGCACGATTTTTAAAGATTCTCCTTTTCGTAATATGATTACTGGATTTGTGAATGTATTTCCTGTCGATAATTGTTCTTTATTGACTGGTGCTATGATGTCATATTTCTTAAGAACATCTAATAATTTCTGTATTCTTTCTCGAAGATGTATTGGTACTTTACTTATTCTTTGTTTTTTGAATATTGCGTCCTTTTTCATTGGTAAATTCAATTTTACTTTCGTTTTTCCAACGTCAAATTTTGTTATTGCATAAACTTGTTTGTAATCTAGTATGATTGTTACTACTTTTTCAAATTCTTCTTGTGTTAAGTGTGAGTTTTGAAAATCAAACATCTGTATAAATTCCTTGTCTTGTTCTGAGTATTTGTTAATGTTAAATTTGCATTTGAAGTTTGGTTTTCTTTCGAATGTTGCTACTTGTTCGATAGTTGCATTTTCTTGTATATTAAGTATATCGTTGAAATCGTTTTCATTTTCGTATGTTAGGTGGTATAATGCTGTGAATAAATCAATAGAATTTGTTTGATATAGTTCGTTATCTTGTCGTTTAAAGCTAATGTTTCTATTCATAAAGCCAATGAGTCCTGTATTTAATGTTATTCGGTGTCTATTTTTGTTAATCAATAGGATGTCTATGAAATATTCTTTATCTGAAGAAAAGTCCTTTATATCTGTAAATGATATGTTGTGATATTTGTTTACTGGTTCAAAATAGAATTTTGATTTTTGGATTGTTTTATCATTGGAATGTTTCATTTGTTTAAATATTGGTATTGGGAATGTTATGCTTTTTTTTTGATTTGGTTCTATATAGATTGTTTCTTTACTAAATATTGTGTATAACCTAGAGTAGTAAGGGTAGCCTTTTGTGCTATTCATATAGAATATAATATCATTGTCTAGGTTTGTATTTATATTTAATGTTAATTTGTTAGTATTTACGTTTATCGTCTCGATATACTCTTTGAAGAATGGTATGCCCAGTATATTATGATTACATTGTGTTACATAAAAGTGAATTTGGAAGTTAGTCTGCGGTTTATTTCTGTTTTTAGAAATTCTGTCCGGTGTTAGGTTTAGTGTTACTGTTCCGAATGTATCTATAGTCGTATTGTTCGCAGCTGTTAATGTTTTGTTTGCTCTATCTAAGATCAATCCTGGATTATTGTGCTTGATTTCGTTCCATGTATCTTCATTAAGTAGATTTAATGTTGCACCTGAGTCTAATAAAAAATCTATTTCTAAAATTGGTTTTTGTTTTGTAAAATCCTGTTCAAATTTATTACATTGATACATTGGTAGTATCCAAGTTGGGTTGCTTTCTAAAGTGTTTATTACAGTGTTGCATGTCCCTTCGTTGGCATTATAAAATTTATCTAGTATTTCTTGATCTTCGTCCGAAGATTCTGATGTATATTCATATTCGTCAATTCCTGGTGGATCGTTATTTGTTTTTTCGTGTTCTATATTATTTACTCTGTTTTTATTGTTATTATTTCCATCATTTCTTCGTTCTCTTGAATAGTGTCTATTATTTTGTTCTCGTTGGAATGAGTTTCCTCTGTTATCTCTATTATTGTTATTTGAATAATTTCTGTTATTACTATTCGAACGTTGTCTATAGTTGTTATTTCTACTTGAATCTCTACTGTTGTATCTTTGTGGATTATTATTTTTATAACTTTTGTTTCTGTTATAGGGTGACTGTTGTCGTGAATTATTTCTGTCGTTGTATCTTGAATTTGATCTGTTATTATTATAGTTATTATAGTTATTGCTTCTATTATAACTGTTACTTCTGTTTCTATTGTATTTATGTCTGTTATAGCTACTACTTCTGTTATTGTAATTATTAGATTTTTGATATCCTTGATTGTTTCTACTGTCTCTTGAGTCTCTTCTATAATAGTTATTTCGTGAATGTGATCTGTATGGTGTTCGACTTCTTGAATTGTTATATATTGGTGATGTTGGCGGTAGTTGTCTACCGTTGACGTTATTTGAATCAATTTTTCTATTCGGTAAGTTTTGGTTGTTTCTCATGTGACTATAAAATGATTTTTCTTTTGGTCTTGTTACGCTATCTCGACGTGGTCTTTTAAAACATCGGCCTTTTGTATGTCCGTGTGAGCTACAATAGCTACAGAAAAGTGCAAATTTTGGTCTTCCTTTAAAGTTCTTTTTATCATATGTATTGTTAATTCCGTTTAGAACATTGCATATTGTTCCTTCGAACTGTTCTAAATCGTTTTGGTTAAGTTCATTTATATTGTTACAAGCTATATTCATTTGTTTTAGATCTTCATTAATGTTGGCTGTGCTTTGATTCATTTCATATAATCGTTTGTGATTATTTGTTATTGTTCGTGTTAGATCCATTTGATCTATTTTTTCTACTAGTGTTTTGAATGGCATTTTTGGTTCTCATGGAGTTTGTTTATGATTTGCATGTTTTTTTAATGCTGCAGTTTTTAGTTCGTTGTCTAAGCATCTGATGAACGTTTGGTTCATAACACTATTTCTGTAATCTTCTGTATATAGAGAATACGCAGTTATAACAAGAGTTTCTATTCTCAATGCTAATGATCGTAATGATTCGTTCGTATGTTTTTGTAATTGTTGTAATATTATTTTTGCCTGTTGTTTTGATTTTTCCGAATCAAACATGTCTGAAAATTCTTTGCAAAAGGTTTCCCAATCTAGTTTTGTTTCGCTTGGAAGTGTTGAATACCATTTTTGTGCAGGTCCTTGTAGGGTATGAAGTATTAATGCTGCTCTTTTTACTTTCCATTGATGATGTCCAGGTTTGTTTACTGGTTCTATACCACTACTAAATATCATGGCGGCGACAATGCTATTTAAATACTCTTCGACAGTGTATGCCGGGTCTGTGCCATCAAATGGTCTTATTGTTGTAGGTACTGAGCCACTGCTAATGCTTTGCTATTGATGTTAATTGTTTATAGAATGGTAAAGGGGGTTCTACTACTGTTGTTTCTCTTTCTTCTGTTGTAATGGAATTTGTTCTTCTACTACGATTTTCTTGTTGTTGGTTACGTTGTCTCTCGGTATTATGTACGTTCTCGTTCATTATATGATTTTGGTTTCTGCTATGTAATTGATATGCGTTTTGATTTCCGTCCTGGATTGTATGTTCGTTTTGGATTCTGTTGTGGAATTGATGTTCGTTTTCTATTCTTTAATTATTTTGCTGTTGTACGTTATCGAGGGTTCTATCTAATTTATCGATCACCATTTCAAGTGTTTCTTCTTGTCTTTTTTCCATTTTCCTGTTCATTTGTTGATATTTCTCCTCTAATTCATTTATAAGCTTATTAGTATGGTTTGTTACAGTTTGTGTAATTTCGTTTTTTAAGTCTATTTAATTGAATTGTTGTTGTTGTCCCCAATTTTGGTGTTTATAATTATTTTCGAGTGAATTAATGTAGTTATTATTTTCACTAAATGGATCTTTGGTCTGATATCTTCGTCTATTTTGATTTACTGATGGTGGGAATTGAGTATTGAATCTTATTTCTCTTTCTTCTGGTTCTGAGTTGTCTAGATCTTCTATTGTATTGTTTTGGTTTCCAAATAAATTTGATGTTAATTGTTTATCTGGTTTTATTGTTGATTTTTGTTTTATTTGTGATGTATTACTCCATTGTGTATCTTTCGGTATTGACGTTGATGTCAAACTTTTCGTTGAATTAAATGTTGATGAACCTGTTTGTCCTTGGTCTAGAACTTTTACATGGTTTTCCAATCCTTCAATAAAGTTAATGCTATCTGAACTAATTTGTAATGTACTTTCTAAATTTTCTGTATAGTATTCTTTATTCCAAATATTTTGGAGTTCATCGCACAGATAACCGATCTCATCAGGGAATGTTTCTCCGAACTGTATTCGTTTTTCTTTGATATGTTCAAAGTTATCTAACCAAAAAAGGAATGTAAATTCAGATACTAATTTTATAATATCGAATGATGCTGTTTTCATTTCTGTTTTTAATTCGATTAGTTTTGTTAACCAATTGTTATAATTTTTTATGTCTATTCGTAATCTGTCATTCACTGATTGTGCTTGCTGACCGTTTTCTTTAAGGTGTCCAGCTGTATTTCGTAACATCTCGTATGTAGTAGATGTTATCGCTGTTAGTTTTGTTCTATCTTGTGACTCTTCATGCCTTTTTAGGAATATCTTTAACATATCCGACAATGGTGTTTCATTTTGGAAATTGAAATATGTTCTTCTATTTCCATTTTCATTTGTTAATAAAAATGCATAATGTTTGTTAAGTCTATCACTATCCAGTAGTATTACTGGTAAATAGTGTGTTAAATGATTACGATGGATTTTTATTTGTTGTATATGGTCTGTATTTTTGAAGAGGTTATTCTTCAAATTTATAATAATTCTGTAAATTATTTCTTTATTGTCCTGTGGACAATCATGAGCGATTGTAAACGGTATTAAGTTGTTAGTCGAATTTGATTGTATATCAAATTTGGAAGCCATTTGTTAGTTTGTTAGGTATGATTCGTTTTGTTTTCTGATAATTTTTTGTTATGCCTTTCAAAATTATGTTTGTTTACCCAATTTAGTTCAGCACTGGTCGCACCAGATAAGACGTGTTCTGAGGGTACCTTTATTAGGATACTTCTGGAACTGTCTTATGGTTGTCTCAAGAATAATATTTAATCTTAAGGCTTACCTGACTAACTAAAGTTCTATTCCTCTAGTCTGTTACTCTTCTATCTGAGCTTCAGTAGACGGTGCACGGGCCCCAATGCTACGGTCTAACGTTTATCTCAATACAAAACAAGAGCGGAGTAGAGAGAGAGAAAGATACTCTATTATTATATCAGGATGGTAACTGGTACTGACTAAATTACTTTCTCTTCTGCTGAGAGAGGGTAGATGGGTAAACATAGAAAGGAAGAGAAGGATAAAATAATATTCCCTTTTTGTATGATCTGTGATGTTGTCACGACTACTGTCTACTGATCCCGAATGGATAGATTGAGAATCTAATTCTCGAGGAATTGATGACTTTGATAATTCCAGTTGTAAGTTTAGAACACTTAAAGCTTTTGAAAAGAGTTAGTGTTAACACTTTATTTTTGGCCACGATACGACTGTGCTTCTAGACAGTTTTATTTCGTCTGCATTTAGCAGATGTGTTGCGTTTAGACCACGCTGTAATACCCGCCAAATCGCAGGTGTGAAATGAACAACTAACAATTCAACTCCTTTCGCAGATAACCATATTTACAATGCAGTTAATTATATAACATAAGTGTTCATACAAATAGGATAATAATACTTTTAAGTCTTGGTTTCCACGTGAGTTTTGGATGATACGGCTACACCAGTATCACACTCCCCCTCCGACAAAGAAATCCTGATCTAAGGGATTTCGTTTAATGCTGCTAGGTCCTCCTCGTTGAGGTCCGAGATTGAGTCTGGGTTGGGCGAGGATGGAGGAGTTTTATAGATAAGAGAGCTTGCTGTGCTGGGTATTTTCTCCGTTTGGAGTTGTTCTGAGTTATCTTCCTGTGTTGTCTCTTTAGTGGTCGTAGATGGTTCCATTTGGAATTTCGATGTTTCCTCCACTTGGAGTGTTTTGGCGTCTCCTTGTAATAGTTCTTTGTTGATGTTTTGTCTCTTGATCGTGATCTGTTCTTGGTTGCAGTTGTCGCCTTGCGGAGTTTCTGCTTTATCGTATGGCTCTGGGTCTGTGGAGATGTTGGTGAGGTCCACAGTTTGGTTTGAGGAAGTGGAGGAGTCCAGAAAGATGATTTGCGGGTGTTCCGAGTGTTGAATGTTTTCCTTCGTGCTTTAATTGGTGCTGTCCTGTTTCTTTGCGTTGAACGCAAAGATTTTTTCAGTTGCATCATCAATTTTCTTTGTTGAGATAGCAAATGAAATGTCTGGTACGCTTGTATTGAACTCATTGTTCGACTCGTTTACTAGCGTTGATGTTGCTGTTATTTGCTGTTCTTGGGTTGGTTCGTGGGGGCTTGTCTCCATGAAGTCCTGGTCGTTGTTGCTAGTGATTATTTCGTACGAACGTTCTTCTGTTTCAATCGTGTAAATTTTCATGGATTCTGGTTGGGGTTCCGGGGTGTTAAATATCAGAAATGATTTGTGAGATGTGTTGTGTCCGAAGTCGATGGGAGCTTTCTTCGCATGGAGATCGTCTCTTGGCTGTTCAGGATGGCTGCTTGTTTGGAGTGTTTGTTAAAGTTGGTTACTGGCGTGCTGTGTTTAACTTTCGACTTGGTTACTCCTTTTGGAGTTTTTGTATTTCTACTTTGTTGTTGTCGTTGATTCTTTGTTGCGATTTGTATTAGCCTGTCTTTTGATCATTTGGTTTTCATGGGGATACTCCTCGTTGTCGTTTCTTTCTTCTTGGGTTCTTTTGTTGTAGCTTTGTTCTTGGTTGCCTTGTTTCTAGTAGTAGCTTTTGGGATTTTGGTTGCGTCGCTGATGTTGGTGTGTGCCGTTGATGGTCCAGGTGGATCTATGGTACTGTTACTTTCATCAAGTGTTCTTTTGGTTCCTAATGGTTTGTTTGCGACTGTTTGTTTCTTGGCTTCGTCTAAACAGAATTTACGTATCTTTTCTTGATTTATTTCATACTCTCCGACGGTTTTACATGCGACCATGTGAATTAATCTTGGTTTAGGTTCAGGTATTGGTTTAGTTTCGGTAGCTATTGCAATGTCGTTGTTTCGGATTACTGTGTTTTTCCGTTTTGGAGTATCTATTGTAATAGTATGTGGTGTATAATTAGTAATAGTTCCGTCTGGAATTATATTCCATTGCGGTGCTAGTGTGTTTCTTGGTTCTTTTGTTTTTCTCGCTATAGATTTTCGAGCGACGTTTTTCTTATTATAAATTATCTTAGTTGTTTTATCTCCGATGGAGAAATGTATTTCTGAAGGGGAGATCTTACGTGGGGAACTTCTGCTCAGGGGTACGTTTTCCGAATCGTCCGAGTCTATGGGATGTGTGTGGGTCGTGGAGCTTTCATCCTGTTTGTATTGGATGTCGAGTTCGTCCTCCGAATACCCATCTCTTCTCCACGTCTCTTCTTGTGACAACACATCGTGTCTGAGGATTTGCTTGTCTAAACAACGACTTTTTAGTTTATTATATGATAAGTTTTTCGTAGTTGGTTTTGTGAGCATATTTGATAATGCTGTATTTGGCTTTTTGCCAAAGTGTGCTTCAAATGGAGTTATTTTGGTAGTTCTATTGGGTATGAGTCTGATATTTTCTATAATATTTGCTAGGCGTGAGCTTAGAGTTTCCGAGCTCCAATTGGGGTCAATATCGAGTACGGCTAATCGTCTTTTGATCGTTCGTATTAGGCGTTCAACCATACCTGTTCCTCGGTGGTCTCCGGCTGGAGCAAGTATTAGTTTTATAATTTTGTTTTCACAGAATATGTCAAATTCTTTGGCTTTGAAAGCCTGTGCTTGATCGCATCTAATGGATCTAGGGATACCATGTAGTTTACAATAATTTTCTAGGTATTCTATTGCTGTTTCTGTATCGCAGTTATGAAAAGTTTCCGCGTGGGGAAAACGAGATAGTCTGTCGACTGTTACTAGTATATAGTTGTTTTGTGTGCTATTCTTATATGGAATTGGCCCTGCGAAATCCATTTGGATTTCCTCATTTGGCTCTGATAGTTTTGGTAAATTTCCCAATTGGTTCTTAGGTATAATCGGTTTTAGATTTTTACCTTTATCGATGCAGTGTCGGCATGATTTGGCTTTTGCGACGATTTCGGAGTGAATGTGTGGCCACCACACTAAATTGGCTAATGCTAGCATCCCAACTTGGCCTGGATGTTTATGGTGGATTGTGTCCAAGACCAGTTGTTTTAAATTTTGAGGAATAACCAAACAATTGTCATATAATAGGCAGTTTGTGTCGGTAACCGATAAGTCTCTTCTAATGCGGAAGTATAACGGATTTACCTTTTTCAGGTCATCCCAATTTTCGGTTTTTACTAGATCTATAATTGGTTTTAAATCTCGATGGGATGCTTCGGCCAGAAATTCTTCATTGAAAACTTTATTAAAGTTTTCTCGGTAAGTAGGGGTTGGTAAGTTTTTATAAGCATCGAATAGGTTTTCATGTTTTGAATAATCTATCGGGTCTAGGCCTTTGCCTTGGTCGAATTTTCCTCCGTTTGGGTACTACAACTAATGTATGTTTTTGAATTACTTGGTTGGTCCATTGGGGGACTTTTGGATTTATTGGGGGCTCTGAATCGGCGTTTAATGGGAATGTTGTAAGTGTCTATGTTGGGGTTACGCCTTGTTGTTATACCGACAATGTTTTTGTTAAGGAATTTGGAAATAGGTTTGAAATAGAAAGAATTAGAATCAGTAGAAGAAGTATGTGACTGATTTGTAAGTGTGTTAAGGCAAAAAGCGTTGTTTGTTTTGCTGTAAGCGTGATTTGGATTAATTACGTCATTCTTGTCTAGTTTTGTGTCTGTGTTTTGATTGGTTGAATTAAATGCTCCATTTGGAGAAAGTGAATAGTTCGCTCCATTTGGAGACAGCGAGTTTCTTGCTATGAATAGCTTGAACTCTTCGATCGCATTAATTACGAAGTTTTTGTCTTCGTCCGTAGGTTGAATTGCTTCTCTTGTAGGATTTCTGCTTAAGTAGTCAGCAAACCCCATATTTTTTCCGGGTACGTGTTCGACCGAGAAATGAAATGGTAGTAAGCGGTCTATCCATCTAGTTAGTCTACTTTGATATGTTTTGTTTCCTCTATTTTCTTTGAGTGCTGTAAATAGCGCTTGATGATCCTTTTGGAGTATGAATTCCGTACCGTACAAGTAGTATTTGAAATGTTCTAGTGACCAAACTACTGCTAATAGTTCTAGTTCGTTTGTGCTATATCTTGATTCGAGGTTACTTAGGAATCTGCTCGCGAATGCGATTGGTTTCCAAATGTGTCCGAATTTTCGTTCGAGACATGCTCCTAAACCTTTTTTGCTGGCATCGCATCTAACTCTTGTTTCTTTTGATGTATCGAAATGTTTGTTTTCTGTTATTTGTTTTATTTTATCTTTTATGGCGTTGAATGCGATTGTGTGATTTTCTTTCAAATCAAGTTTGTTTTGTGCTTTTGTGTTTGCTTTCGATAGTAATGGCCTTAATGGTTCGGAGGTTCTAGCCAAGTTAGGTATAAATTTTATCAAGTGGTGGATACATCCCATGAATGATCTTAATTGTTTCAACGTTTTTGCGTGGTCAAGGTTTATTATTGCGTCACATTTTTGTTTTGTTGGTGTGACTCCATTCGGAGTGACTACAAAACCTAGCCAGGTTATTTGTTCTTTCGCGAATTCGCATTTTTGTAGATTGATTGCTAAATTTTCGTCGTTCAAGCGTTGCATTATTTTGTCTAGTTCTTTTTCGTGGTTTTCGAGTGTTCCTTTTGTTACTATAAGGATATCATCTAAGTATGCGAATTTTGTTTTATATCATGTAGTGTTCTGTCGATGGTTTTTTGGAATGTGGCTGGCATATCCGTTAGGCCATAGAATCCGTTGATAAATCTATATGTGCCTGTGGCTTTTCCTCCTATGATGTTGAAATTGCAGTGTTTCTTGATGTTTTCATCGAGTGGGATCTGACTGTACGCGTATTTTAGATCAATGTTAGAAAAAAAGTATTGTCCTGGATTGTTTTTTCTTTCTGAGATAAAAACTGCTACTGAATCCATGAGGTGGTCGATGCTTTGCATTTGATATTTGTTTTTATGTATTGCATCGTTTAGCTTTTTGGAATCTAGAGCTATTTTAACTGTTTTATCTTTCTTTACGGCTATGACTACTGGACTTATGAATAATTCGTCTGAGCATTTGTCTAGTTTAATGATTTGTTTTTCGTCAATGAGTTTTTGGAGTTCATTTTCCACTTTGTCGAGCAAGTGAAGCGGAACTCTTCTTCCCTTGTGTTGGGATGGTGTATATTGTGATTTGAATATTGATTTTGCAATATGGTTTTTTGATCGTCCTAGTCTTGTACAGAGATGTGGATATTTGTGGAATATCCAATTTATTATGTTTTTCTCCGTTTGGATATTGAGATTAGATTAATTGTCTTACCAGGCTTTTTCTGTGCGCTGAGTGTAATCCCCAGTTTGGTGAGTATATCTCTCCCCATTATGTTGTTTGTTCTATTTTCCACAATTAGAACTTTGCAGTCTTTGGCTGTCCACGATCCTGATCGTAGTTCGAGTGAGAGTACTCCTTTTATAATAATATTATTGTTAGTGAAGCTTTTGTAGACTGTGTTTTCTGTGTAATCTGCTATTTTCACGTTCGGAATCTCCTGTTGGAGTTTTAGTGCCATATTCATGAATGAGCGTGGAGAGCCTGTGTCTGCCAACCACTGTGTTTTGTTTTGGGCTGTTGTTGTTTCTACCCAGAATTCTCTATATGGGTCTTTGTTGACCTCCATATTTTTTTTGTTGGAATTCTATCGGGCGTATGGTTTTTATGTTCGCCCAGTCCTCGTGGAGTTCTTTTATATACAGGGCCGCTTCGGCGTCTACACTCTCTTCTGTTTGGCCACTTTGTTGGGGTTCCTGTTTAATGTGCTTCACTCTTCTCGTTTGTGGATATTTGTATTGTGGACTTTGGATGTTTGATTGTCCACGTGTGGGTCTTCTTTCTGGCATTTTCGCCGTGCACAGTGAGGTGTAGTGACCTATTTTCTTGCGTATTTTGCATTGCGTTTGTTTAGCTGGGCATGTCTGGAGGTGAGCCATTGAGAATGGGTTTCCGCATTTCCAGCATGCTGATGTTTTTTGTTGGATGGGCGTCTGTGGTCTTGGCTTGTTTTGACGGACGTACGACACTGTATTCCAGTTCGTATTTGCTTTCATGATCTCCTGTTGATTTGCCTGGCCTCGTTCCCTGTTGATGGCATAATTTAGGGCCTGTTGTGGCGTTCTGACTTCTGAGAGGAGCTCCATTTGGATATTGGAGCTTCTCATGTTGGATATGAAAATGTCCTTCACGAGGTCTTCTTCGAGATCTTGAAATCTACAGTGTGCTCCCAGCTCACGAAGGCGGCTGTAGAAAGTTTCCAGTGATTCATCCGAGCGTTGCATTGCTTTAAAGCATTGGAAACGATCGAATGTTGTGTTTCTTGGCCTGGTGAATGTAATGGAGAGTTCATGTACCAACTCGTTGGTTGTACATCTTTCTATCCTTGTGTGAGGGTTCCTTTGATGGTATGTCCTTGTGCCCTCTGATCCAAGTGAGAGATATATTAAGCTTTTGACTTTTAGGTCTGCTTCATCCCACGGGATTCTGTCTACCATAGGTCCTCTTTGTTCTATCTGCTTACATTCATTTTCCCAGTCCACTTTTCTGCGTTTGTTCCCTTCAAATGCGTCTTCGTAAGTTGGGAGTGTAGGGTAAAATAGTTCCGCTCTTGTCGGTTTCATTTTTAGCAGTTTATCAACTTGCAGGTTGTCTCTTGCCATAATTGCCATCTTCAATGTCCCGAACCATGTTGTCCATTCGGATGATGGGTTCGCCCCTGATTCCCAAAATACCGGTACTCCGAGCAGAGTTTTGATTGCTGACTGCGCCATGTTATCCCACGCGAATATCTCTACTTCGCTAACTCCGTGTGGAGCGTTTATTGTTGTATGATCTGTGATGTTGTCACGACTATTGTCTACTGATCCCGAATGGATAGATTGAGAAACTTATTCTCGAGGAATTGATGACTGTGATAATTCCAGTTGTAAGTTTAGAACACTTAAACCTTTTGAAAAGAGTTAGTGTTAACACTTTAATTTCGGCCACGATACGACTGTGCTTCTAGACAGTTTTATTTTGTCTGCATTTAGCAGATGTGTTGCGTTTAGACCACGCTGTAATACCCCCCAAATCGCAGGCGTGAAATGAACAACTAACAATTCAACTCCTTTCGGAGATAACCATATTTACAATGCATTTAATTATATAACATAAGTGTTCATACAAATAGGATAATAATACTTTTAAGCCTTGGTTTCCACGTGAATTTTGGATGATACGGCTACACTGGTATCACACTTCCTTTAAAGTTTTTTCTGTCATATGTGTTATTTATTCCGTTGAGAACATTGCATATTGTTCCTTCGAATTGTTCTAAATCGTTTTGATTTAGTTCGTTGATATTGTTACACGCTATATTCATTTGTTTCAATTCTTCATTGATATTTGATGTACTTTGATTTACTTCATATAGTCGTTTATGGTTGTTAGTTATTGTTCTTGTTAAGTCCATCTGGTCTATTTTTTCTACTAACGTTTTAAATGGCATTTCTGGTTCACGTGGTTTTTGTTTGTGATTTGCATGTTTTTTCAATGCTGCTGTTTTTAACTCGTTATCTAAACATCTGATGAAAGTTTGGTTCATTACGCTATTTCGATAATCTTCTGTATATAAGGAATATGCTGTTTTTACGAGAGTTTCTATTCTCAGTGTTAGTGATCTTAATGATTCGTTGGTATGTTTTTGTAATTGTTGTAATATTATTTTTGCTTGTTGTTTTGACTTTTCTTAATCAAACATATCTGAGAATTCTTTGCAGAAAGTTTCCCAATCTAGTTTTGTTTCGCTTGGAAGTGTTGAATACCATTTTTGTGCGGGTCCTTGTAGAGTATGTAATATTAATGCTGCCCTTTTTACTTTCCATTGGTGATGTCCAGGTTTGTTTATTGGTTCTATGCCGCTACTGAATATCATTGCCGCTACTATACTGTTTAAGTATTCTTCAACAGTATATGCTGGGTCTGTACCGTCAAATGGTCTTATTGTTGTTGGTACTGAGCCACTACTGATACTTTGTTCAATTTGAGGTTCTTCGTTTATACTCATTGATGTTAATTGTTTATAAAATGGTAAAGGAGGTTCTACTACTGTTGTTTCTCTTTCTTCTGTTGTGATAGAATTTGTTCTTCTATTACGGTTTTCTTGTTGTCTGTTACGTTGTCTATCATTGTTTTGTATGTTTTCTTTCATGATGTTATCTGTATTTCCGTTATTAAAGAAATGTTCGTTATATGTTCCTGGATTAGTTTCTGTATGTGTCTCTGTATGTTTTCAAGAGTTTTATCTAGTTTATCAAATACTATTTCGAGTGCTTCTTCTTGTCGTTTTTCCATTCTTTTATTCATTTGTTGGTATTTTATTTCTAGATCGTTTATAAGTTTATTCGTATGATTCGTTACTGTTGGTGTTATTTCATTTTTAAGGTCTATATAATTGTGTGGTTGTTGTCCCCAATTCTGTTCTTGTTGTCTATAATTATCATCTAAAGAGTTTATGTGTGAGCTATTTCTGTTAAAATTATCTTTCATTTGGTATTTCCGTCTAATGTTTTGGTTCACTGATGGTGGAAATGGGGGGTCTTTCCCATTATAGCCCCCCCCCCAGCTTAGTGGGCATGTAACCTATAGCCCCCCCCCCCAATCATGGTAATTATACCATAATGGGGGGGCTATAATTTAATGGGGGGGCTATAATGGGAAAGACCCGAAATGGGTTGTCAAATCTTATTTCTCTTTCATCTGATTCGTATGTTTCTGTATCATCTATTGTGTTATGTTGATTTCCAAATAGATTTGATGTTAATTGTTTATCTGGTTTGATTGTTGATTTTTGTTTTGATTGTGAGGTATTGTTTTTTTGAACATCTTTTGGTGTTGATGTTGATGCTAGGCTTTTTGATAAGTTAAATATTGATGAGCCTGATTGTCCTTGGTCCATAATTTTTACATAGCCTTCTAATCCTTCTATGAAGTTTATGCTATCTGAGCAGACTTGAAGTGCACTTTCAAAAAGTTCTGAATAGTGTTCTTTGTCCCAAATGTTTTGGAGTTCATCACTTAAATTATTAATTTCATCTGGAAATGTTTCTCCGAATTGTATTCGCTTTTCATTGATATGTTCAAAATTGTCTAACCAAAATAGAAATGTGAATTCTGATATTAATTTTACTATATCTGCTGTCGCTGTTTTCATTTCTGGTTTCATTTCTATTATTTTTGTTAACCAATTGTTAAAATGTTTTATGTCTATTCGTAATCTGTCATTTACTGACTGAGCTTGTTGGCGATTTTCGGTTAGGTATTCAGCCGTGTTTTTTAGTAGTTCGTAGGTTGTAGAGGTTATTGCTGTTAGTTTTGTTCTGTCTTGTGATTATTGATGTCTTTTTAAAAATGTTTTTAGCATTTCCGATAATGATGTTTCATTTTGAAAGTTAAAGAATATTCTCTTATTTCCGTTTTCATCTGTTAATACAAATGTGTAATGATTGTTTAGTTTGTCATTGCCTAGTAGTATTACTGGCAAGTAATGTGCTAAGTGGTTTCGATGGATCTGTATCTGTTGTATATTTTCTGTTTCTTTGAAGAGGTTATTCTTCAAGTTTACTATTATCCTGTAGATTGTTTCTCTATTTTCCTGAGGACAATCGTTAGCGATTGTGAACGGTATTAGGGTATGGTTATTATGTGGTTGTATATCGTATTTAGCAGCCATTTTGTTATTCTCTATTTATTACACGTTCTGTTTTCTAATAATAATTTTGTTATTTCCTTCAAATTTTAGTTTGTTTTCCCAATTTAGTTCAGCACTGGTCGCACCAGATAAGACGTGTTCTGAGCTTACCTTTATTAGGATACTTCTGGAGCTGTCTTATGGTTGTCTCAAGAATAGTAAGTACTCTTACGGCTTACCTGACTAACTAGAATCCTATATCTCTAGTCTGTTACTCTTCTATCTGAGCTTCAGTAGACGGTGCACGGGCCCCAATGCTACGGTCTAACTTGTATCTCAATACTAAACAAGAGCGGAATAGAGAGAGAGAAATATATTCTATTATTATATCAGGTTTCAGGTTAGTAACTGGTACTGACTAAATTACTTTCTCTTCTGAGAAGAGAGGGTAAATGGGAAAACACATAAAGGAAAAGGAGGAATAAATATTATTCCCTTTTTGTCCAATCAGGAAAGAGTATTTTCAGTCTTTATGAATAAAGTCTTTCAAATATTAAATATTCTTTTTTGGAAGTCATAACTGACTCCAGCAATCGCATCTAATCATAGTGAGTTTTGTTTGATAACGCCTCTAATGAGACACAAGTGCGCGCCGTTTTTTCACATTGTTGGCCCATAAGCTTACCAAATGAGGAAGAGATAGCAAAATTGCAGAAAGTTAAATTTTGTTCAAATAGAATTTGTATATGGATGAAAAATTGCATCCAACTCTAAAAAAACACTTAATGACCGAGTAATAATAGCTTCCAACAAACCTATACAACAAAAATGAAACAGTTGTTATTTATAAGGAAAGCATTGGACTAGTACTCATTGGGACTCGATAACAATCCACATAAAGTAGCAAAAGTCATAAAACGCAATTATGTTTGCTGAAAACAAATAATTTCAAATAATGAAAAATCATTCGATATCAATTGAAACCATTTAATAGGTTTATGATTCTCCAAACCTCCCCATGGAGACATTGCCATCTTTCGTTATTCCGATGATGACGTACCTCTCAAAAACATATAGTCAATGGAAATCTCACTGCATAACAATTTTGTGATGTGATATTTGTAACAATTAGATTAAGTAAAATGTAGAGAAAAAGAACAAAAACGGCAAAGTGAAAAAAGTCTTTTAATTTTTTTGTTGGAAAACAAGTAGCTTTAAAATAGCTGTCGTAGAAAATATTTTAAGGGTTCTTATATTTCTCAAAAGGTAGCCATTGACACTTTTCATTTTCCAGAAAATGTCTTACATCTACAAAAAGGCAAAAAAGAAGGACAAAAAATGGAACTCTTTAAAAAAAACACTGTTGTCGAAGTCGTCCAATTGATAAACAAGGCGTTGAAGTCATTTAACTTTTTGTGCGAAAACAATTAGTTTCAAAGTAGCCATCGAATAAGATCTTTTAAGATTCTTTTTTTTCTCAAAAATTAGCCATTGAGACTTTTTCATTTTCCAGAAAATGTCTTACGTCTACAAAATGACAAAACAATTGTAAAAAAAACGGAATTCTTTAGAAAAAAACTGGTGTCGAAGTCGTCCAATTGATAAACAAGCTGTTGAAGGCATTTAACTTTTTGTTCGAAAGCAAGTAGTTTCAAAGTAGCTATACGTCTACAAAAGGACAATAATTTGTACAAAAACGGAATTATTAAAAAAACACGGGTGTCGAAGTCGTCCAATCGATAAACAAGGCGCTGAAGGCATTTAATTTTATGTTCGAAAACAAGTAGTTTGAAAATAGCTATAGCTCTACACAAGGACCAAAAATTCGGACAAAAACGGAATTATTTAAAAAAAAACACTGGTGTCGAAGTCGTCCAATCGATAAACAAGGCGTTGAAGGCATTTAACTTTTTGTTCGAAAACAAGTAGTCTCAAAGTAGTTATACGTCTACAAAAGGACACAAAGTTGGACAAAAACGGAATTATTAAAAAAACACTGGTGCCGAAGTCGTCCAATCGATAAACAAGGCGTTGAAGGCATTTATTTTTATGTTCGAAAACAAGTAGTTTGAAAATAGCTATAGCTCTACACAAGGACAAAAAATTCGGACAAAAACGGAATTATTTAAAAAAAACACTGGTGTCGAAGTTGTCCAATCGATAAACAAGGCCTTGAAGGCATTTAACTTTTTGTTCGAAATCAAGTAGTCTCAAAGTAGCTATACGTCTACGAAAGGACACAAAGTTTGACAAAAACGGAATTATTAAAAAAACACTGGTGCCGAAGTCGTCCAATCGATAAACAAGGCGTTGAAGGCATTTAACTTTATGTTCGAAAACAAGTAGTTTGAAAATAGCTATAGCTCTACACAAGGACAAAAAATTCGGACAAAAACGGAATTATTTAAAAAAAACACTGGTGTCGAAGTCGTCCAATCGATAAACAAGGCGTTGAAGGCATTTAACTTTTTGTTCGAAAACAAGTAGTTTCAAAGTAGCCATCGAATAAAATCTTTTAAGGGTTCTTTTATTTCTCAAAAATTAGCCATTGAGGCTTTTTCATTTTCCAGAAAAAGTCTTACGTCTACAAAAAGACAAAAAAAATGGACGAAAAGGAAATTATTTAAAAAAAACTCTGGTGTCGAAGTCGTCCAATCGATAAACGAGGCGTTGAAGGCATTTAATTTTTTGATCAAAAAGAAGTAATTTCGAAACTTGAACCTAAAATATCTCTCAAATTAAAATAAAATAGTTAACATAATCATATGACCTGTAAAATTCCTCGTAATTTCTTTTCCGAACAAGATCTCAATTTGTCAGAGGTGAAAGTTTTTGTAGGAGGGGGACGGGCCTAACCCGCCCATACAAGCAAATCGCAGACTACCCTACTAGTTATAATGCAGGGTTTAGAACATGATTGGCCACCAAAGAATTATGGTATTCTATTTTGTATATAACCCAGGCAAACTTTTTTCAGAAAAAAATTCGTTTGTAGATTGGCTGTGAAAAACAATAAAATTAAATTTTCACCCCTAAAGTTCTTTTACCTGTGAATTTGGTGAAATTTTCTAAATTTTTCAGTGAATCGTTAAAGACTTGCCGAAGCAAAAAAAAACACTATTTAGGATAAGGAGGCCGAACCTAAATAGTGGTTTTTTGTCTACTACTCAGAGTCTACTACTGCAGTGACTGTGACATGAAACGGTAAATTTTTGTACTTCAATCAGATTTCTTCCGCCGTATGAAAGAGCAACCGGCCATCTTTTTTCAGGGTTTGAGGTTTTCAGCGATGAAATTTTACTTTTTTGCTGCAGCTGTGAACAGATTAGTTACCGCAAATCGTAAGGTAAATCATATATTGTAGAAAGCTCAACGTTTACTTTAGTTCTTTGCATTCACATCATTGAGCATGGAAAGCCACAATTCTTACAACCATTCACCCGGGTTGGCTCTTCTTAGAAACGATATCCAAGACCATATATTGTTCCATAGACGAAGCGCATTGATTTCGTGTATGATCTTGCTATGGTATCCAAGAAACCATAAATGGTCTTGGATATGGTTTCTAAGAAACCATTGACGCCCGACTCCTCAGCTTAAATTTGATCATCATCGTTGATATGGAATGAACAAATCATGTATGGTCTTAGATATGGTATCCAAGAAACCATATATTGCCTTGATATGGTTTCCAAGAAACCATATATGGTCTTTGATATGATTTCCAAGAAACCATATATGGTCTTTGATATGGCTTTTAAGAAACCATATATGGTCTTTGATATGGTTTCTAAGAAATCATATATTATCTTGTTATGGTACTCAATAGTCTATATAAGGTCTTTGATATGGTTATCAAGAAAACATATATGGTCTTAGATGCTGTTTGCAGGAATTTAATTTTGGCATTGAACATTATAATCTTGGATGGGCCATAAAAGTCTATTGTCATGGAAACGGTATGCTAGACACCATAGTTTTTTTCATGAGTAATTTTTAAATCTGCAATGGTTTCTTCTGAAACCCGCATAGAACGTTGTTAAAAGCATTTTTGATACAAAAAATGAAGTTGCACAAAAAAGTTTTATGATCTTGGAGGGGCCATAAAAGTGTATGTTCTTGGATATGGTATCCAAGACACCATAATTTTTTTTCAAGAGTAATTTTTAAATCTCCAATTTTGTCGTCCTAAAACCGCATAGGACGTTGTTAAAAGCATTTTTGAGTCAAAAAATGATGTTGCACAAAAAAGTTTTATGATCTTGTATGGGCCATAAAAATCTATGGTCTTGGATATGGTATGACTAATTTTTAAATCGTCTGAAACCTGTATAGGACGCTCTTAGAGTCATTTTTGTGTCAAAAAAATATGTTGCACAAAAAAGTTTTATGATCTTGTATGGGCCATAAAAGTCTATGGTCTTGGATATGTTATCCAAGAAACCGTAATTTTTTTAATTCAGTCTCCAAATGCAATTATTCCCCTAGAGTTTTGTACAGCGACCCAAAACACTTCGTTTCAGAGTCTTTCTTTTTTTCTATGGTCTTGAATATGGTATCTAAGAAGCCAAACACACCATAAATGACTTTGATATGGTATCTAAGATCGGTGTATGAGGGTCAACCCGGGCACACAATCACTGCACTTCATACTTTTTTCACCGATTTGGAGCGTTGGCACCTCGACCTGGGAAGTATATGAACATTTATTTCAACACTGAAAATAAGTAAAATCAACCTGTATTGAGTTTCGCAGGGCTAGTCGGAGAGGGCCAACAGAAGAGACGAGGAAATGCAGCCGTAAGTTGAAGTCGGATAGTGATTGGTTTTCGCATTATTATTTGCATTAAGTTTCCCTTCATCAGTTTACGCAGTTCACTCTCCCACCACACCAATGCATATTCCATATCTGAATCATGTGGCTCTAGCCAGTCAGTGAATGTGATATTTTCAACCAGGAACCGGTGGAACACTGTAGTGTAATTGTTACTCTCTGGAGATAAGTACCCGGGTCGAGGTGTCACCGCTAAAAATCGCTAAAAGATGTAAGATTTGCGGTGAATTTGAGTAAAAAGTGTAAGATTAGCGCTCAATGCGATCAATGCGGTGAAAAAAAAGTTTTAAGCGGTGAAAAATTTTTTTTCACCGCTTAAGCGGTGAAAAAAAATTTTTCACCGCTAAAAATCGCAAATCTTACAAAAATTCACCGCAAAACTCAACGCTAATCTTACAATTTTTCATCATTGGAAGAGATGTATTAAAAACATGCAAGGGTAGTGCTGAATGATCAGCAGCCTCCTAATATTAAAAAAGATATAATACTATAAGTTATGTCGAACACGCTGTCCATAGAGGATCACCTAACGGATAGACAGTCAGCTTACGGATAAAAGATAAGCATATTAAACAAAGATGTTTTAATTTTAGCCATCTCTGAGGATAACTGTTTTCGCACTTTTCAACTTAGAAGTATTATAAAATATTGATCTCAATCTATGTGTCCTTCTATAGGCAATCTTTGAATTTCAGTGTTGACTCTGTCTTGTAAGTTAATGAGTACTCGTCTTCTTTTTTGATGTTTAGGGTGAGGATTCCTATCATTATTTTTTATCCCCTATATATTACGAGTATGAAACACTTAAACAATTTGGTCCAGCTTCTCTAAACAGTAATATTTTTCTTGTTGGAAAAAGAACAAACCAAAACTTTCAACAGCAGCGTTTTCTATTCGAGTCAAAGAATTGTGATCCAACTAAATCCACCATCAGAGTATAAGGAGTATGAATAACAAAATTTTACTTCCAGCACCTCGAGATGAAAGTTCGTCTTCCGTAATTTTTTAGTTTCGAAAAATCGAAAAATCTAATAATTGATCTGCTTAAAAGAGAATCTGATTTCGTCGGGTCAAAGAATTGTTGGAAGGAAACCAAAATCAGTGTCAGAACTGCTTCAGTTGTGGGATTCGTATTACACAAACAATCTTTTGTCCAGCTTCTCTCGAAGGACTCAGAATTTGGTCGTTTTTGGCTGCAAATTAGCGGGAAAATATCCTAAAATCAGTCTATTTTCATCGGTTCAATGATTTGTTGGGCTCATATTAAACTCATTGTCATATTACGTTGAAATGTGGAGAGCGTAAAACACCAAACATTGGTGGTCTAGCTTCACAAGCAACTTGGATAAAATTCCAAGTTGCTTCTAATTTTCGAACGTCATAAAAAACGTTTGTGAATAAAATCTTGAAAAAGACGATTTAGAACTTAGCCAATTTTACCCATTTTACTGCCGTAAGAACTTAACTTTTCAATTTGTGTAGAACTAGCTGCCAATATGCTGATCTGTACATAAAACTTACAAAGAGCTGTCGATATAGGTGAAGAAAAAGTCGAACTTGATGAAAAACGTTTGTTAATAACTTTTTGAAAAAGACGAGTTACAACTTCTATGTTAGCCAGTTTTGTTGCCTTGATAATATGCTCTGTAAATTTGAGTAGAAATAAATGCCAATATTCTGATTTGTTCGCAAAATTTTAATGAACCGTCGAATTAGGTGAAGAAAATGTCGAACTTCATGAAAAACCTCTGTTAATAACTTTTTGAAAAAGACGAGTTGGAAAGTTTATGTTAGCCCATTTTGTTGTCGTGATAACTTACTTTATGAGTTTGTGTAGAAATAAATGCCAATATTTTGATTTGTTCACAAAATTTTAATGAACCGTCGAATTAGATTAGGAAAATGTCGAACTTCATGAAAAACCTCTGTTAATAACTTTTTGAAAAAGACGAGTTGGAAAGTTTAGGTTAGCCCATTTTGTTGCCGTGATAGCGTACTTGATGAGTTTGTGTAGAAGTAATTCCAAATTTTTCGATTTGTTGATAAAATTTAAATGAACCCTCGAATCAGGTGAAGAAAATTTTGAACTTCATGATAAACGTCGGTTAATAACTTTTTGAAGAAGGCGAGTTAGAAAGTCTATGTTAGCCCATTTTGTTGCCGTGGTCACGTACTTCATGATTTTGTGTAGAAGTAAATGCCAACATTTTGATTTTATCACAAAATTTTAATGAACCCTCGAATCAGGTGAAGAAAATGTTGCACTTCATGAAAAACGGCTGTTAATAATTTTTTGAAGAAGGCGAGTTAGAAAGTCTATGTTAGCCCATTTTGTTGCCATGATAACGTGCTTGATGAGTTTGTGTAGAAGCAATTGCCAATATTTTGATTTCATCATAAAGTTTTAATGAACCCTCGAATCAGGTGAAGAAAATGTTGATCTTCATGAAAAACGTCTGTTAATAACTTTTTGAAGAAGACGAGTTAGAGAGTCTATGTTAGCCCAATTTGTTGCTGTGATAATGTACTTTATGAGTTTGTGTAGAAGTAATTGCCAATATTTTGATTTGTTCATAAAGTTTTAATGAACCCTCGAATCAGGTGAAGAAAATGTTGATCTTCATGAAAAACGTCTGTTAATAACTTTTTGAAGAAGACGAGTTAGAGAGTCTATGTTAGCCCAATTTGTTGCTGTGATAATGTACTTTATGAGTTTTTGTAGAAGTAATTGCCAATATTTTGATTTGTTCATAAAGTTTTAATGAAACCTCGAATCAGGTGAAGAAAATGTTGATCTTCATGAAAAACGTCTGTTAATAACTTTTTGAAGAAGACGAGTTAGAAAGTGTATTATAGCTTATTTTGTTGCCGTGATATTGGTCTTTTTGAAACTATTTAGAAATGTTTTTGAAATTGTTTTTTTTCTATCCAAATTTTAGGAAAACTGTCGATTTGTGGTCTAAAATTTGTCATTTTTTGTCGAACTTGGACTAAATTCTCTCAAATTTTAGGAGCAAACATACATGTTTTTGGTAGCAAAATAAACTAGAGTTTACGCTTCCAACAACCATATAATTATCTTTCTAAAGTATTGCCAATCAAGAGAATGCTAGAGCAATGTAGAGACCGAAGTCAGGGTCGATTTTCGAAAAATTTTCGAATTTTCAAAGTTGTTTAGTTTAATAACTTTTTTCCTAGTAATCCATTTTAAAAGTATGTTATATCATTATCTTGCTCAATTAATACTCTTTACGAATATATAAGTGTCAAAAAGTGTCGCTTTAGTTTCATCACTAAATTTTTCGATTTTACAAATTTTGCTGAAAATAAGCCAATATCAGTCAAAATCTCAAAAATCGAGTATTGATTCCTGGAATTTTTTAACTTTTTTTAACCCTAGGTTGAAGCCCCTGTTCATGCTGATTCCAAAACATATTCATTTTTTAAATTTGGTTCAGTAGTTTTCGAGATATAAGCCTTTTTCGGACGCATACCAGCCCATCAGCCCACCAGCCCTCCCCCCCCCTCTCCTTTCCATCTCTCTCCCCTCCGTTGCAAGTGCAAATCTTTCTTTTAAATAAGTATTTTAATTGTCGTACTATATTACAGTTATAGAACTTCTCGAATATATTATTTTTATCACTTTAATAATTTACTTCATAGTTATAGCGGCTAACCCAGATGACAAAGTGAAACTTTCGAATGCCAACGCCTTCTGTCACGTGACATGCTCATTCGTGTGCTGTCACGTCAAGTGACAGCAGGAAGACTGCCAGTGTGCGTGCGTGCTGTCCGCGAGGTAAGCATGTATAACTTTGAATGGCAAACCAGATAGAAAGTTTCAAAAGGTCCCGCGAGAAGGAAATAGAGAAAGAAGTCGAGAGTGGTGGGGCAAGGAAAGGAGTGATTATATGGGAACCGGGTGATAGCACCAGGTGTGTTGCCGTGTGATAGCACCAGGACCAGGCCTGTTGCCGTGTGATAGCACCAGTCTGTAGCCAGGGGGGCTTTATGGCCATATATGAAAGAGTTATATCGTTGAAAAGCTCTAATCGAGGCGGTTTCGATAGGATATATGTCAGTACCCATACTGATAACTTTACTATTATACTATTGGTTGGTCGCAGGTGTTTTGTTAAAGAGCTCTGATATTTTTAAGTGCAATTTCAGATAAGACTGTTGCCTTTTCGTTGTTGAAGGCTTATTATTGAAGAGATTCATCATATAGAACCCCGTGCCAGCTCGAGGCCAAGAGCCGAATATTCGAGGCCCAGACACAGTTCGAGTTCGAGTTCGAGTATTCTGGTCTGTAGGTTTGTTGCCTCTGTCGACCAGCTCCTCCGTGTTGTCCCTTACCCTAGGACAATTCGCCGAACATCCTGTGTTGCCAGTGTCTGTGACCTGTGACAGCGAGTGTCCTGTCAGTGTTGCCAGTGCCAGTGTCTGTGACAGCGATGTGACCCAACAAAGCGACCCAACATGCATGTGGCAGAATGGATAGAATTTGTTTATAGAAGATCAGCTTTTGGATGGTTGTTTTTAGCCAAACCTGAGGGTATTGGCTTTCGGACATGATGTTTTAGATGTTAATTTATATATGTGTATTCTTGATGTTTATGATGTTATGATATCATATATATTACTGTCTCTTCTAGCTGCGTCCAGTTTTTTTGGGGGGAACATGCATGTATTGTTTTCCGCCGTCGGAACGCTTAGAGATCATTTGTTTTTCAAGCTTTGCAGGGACTTAAGTCACTAGACAGCCGATAAACAAATGATCTCGAAACCCCTGGTAGTTTCTTGTTGTACAGACGCAAGAAAAAATACATTATTCTACTTTGTAGGATTCTTACCACGTTACTATTCTGTAATATTTTAAAAAAAGGTCTTTTTCATCGGGTCAAGGAGTTGTCCAAATTGAACTAAACTTAGTATGGAGTATCCCAAGGGTATATAGAAGCTAGGAGAAAAAGAATTTCTGGTATAGCTTGTCTAGGAAAAAAGTTAGTTTGACATACGGAAATTTGCTATTATTTCAAATAAGTAATTTTAAAAGTAGGTCTTTTTTATCGGATCAAGGAGTTGTTCAAATCAAACCAAACTCGGTATGGAGAATCCCCTGTGTAATTAGAGCATAAAGCAAAACGAATTTTTGCTATAGCTTGCCTAGGAAAAAAGTTAGTTTATCGTACGTAAATTTCCGATTAATTCGAATAATTAATTTATATTAATTTTTAAAAATAGGTCTTTTTCATCGGTTCAAGGAGTTGTCCAAATTGAACTAAAATTGACATGGAGTATCCCAAGGGTATATAGAAGCTAGGAGAAAAAGAATTTCTGGTATAGCTTGTCTAGAAAAAAAGTTAGTTTGACATACGGAAATTTGCTATTATTTCAAATAAGGAATTTTAAAAATAGGTCTTTTTTATCGGTTCAAGGAGTTGTTCAAATCGAACCAAACTGGGTATGAAGTATACCATGGGTACCTAGAGCATAAAACAAAAAGAATTTTTTCTATAGCTTGCCTAGGAAAAAAGTTAGTATTTCATACGGAAATTTTGACTTATTCGCTTATTCTATTTTCAAAAATATAGAAATTTCATCGGTTCAAGGAGTTGTTCAAAGTGAACCAATTTGATATCCCAGACTAGCAGTGCTATTTAGATTGTAATGCAAAAAGAATGGTCCGCTTAACTTTCCTAGAAAAAAAGTTAGTTTTTCATACGGAAATTTTGACTTATTCGCTTATTCTATTTTCAAAAATATAGAAATTTCATCGGGTCAAGGAGTTGTTCAAAGTGAACCAATTTGATATCCCAGACTACCAGTGCTATTTAGATTGTAATGCAAAAAGAATGGTCCGCCTAACTTTCCTAGAAAAAAAGTTAGTTTTTCATACGGAAATTTTGACTTATTCGCTTATTCTATTTTCAAAAATATAGAATTTTCATCGGGTCAAGGAGTTGTTGAAAGTGAACCAAATTGATATCCCAGACTACCAGTACTATTTAGGTTGTATTGCAAAAAGAATGGTCCGCCTAACTTTACTAGAAAAAAAGTTAGTATTTTAATCGGAAATTTGCGAATTTCGCAAATAACGAATTTTAAAAATAGGTCTTTTTCATCGGGTCAAGGAGTTGTTGAAAGTGAACCAAATTGATATCCCAGACTACCAGTACTATTTAGGTTGTAATGCAAAAAGAACGGTCCGCCTAACTTTCCTAGAAAAAAAGTTCGTTTTTCAATCGGAAATTTGCGAATTTCGCAAATAACGAATTTCAAAAATAGGTCTTTTTCATCGGGTCAAGGAGTTGTTCAAATCGAACAAATCTGGGTATGGAGAATCCCCTGTGTAATTAGAGCATAAAACAAAAAGAATTTTTGCTATAGCTTGCCTAGGAAAAAAGTTAGTATTTCATACGGAAATTTGCGATTTTCGCAAATGAAGAATTTTAAAAATAGGTCTTTTTCATCGGATCAAGGAGTTGTTCAAATCGAACCATACTCGGTATGGGGTATCTACTAAGTACCTGGAGTCTGAAACAAAAAGAATTTTGGCGATTTCTTGCCTAGGAAAAAAGTTTGTATTTCAATCGGAAATATCGACGTATTCGCTTATTATTCGCTTATTTCTATTTTCAAAAATATAGAAATTTTATCGGGTCAAGGAGTTGTTCAAATCAAAGTAAACTCGGTATGGAGTATCCCCTATGTACCTAGAGTCTTAAACGAAAAGAATTTTGGCTATAGCTTGCCTAGGAAAAGGTTAGTGTTTCATACGGAAACTTGCGATTATTTCGAATAAATTACGATTATGAATTCTGAAAATAGGTCTTTTTCTTTAGAATCAAATTCTTCTTCAAATTGGATCAAATTCGGTATTGAGTATGGAGTCCCCTCTTTCTGTGTTTGAGAATTTTGAATCTCGACGATCTACCATGCTGTTGACTGGTTTAATTTCGTTTGCTATTTTCAGAGGAAATGCCACTAAACAACTTGTTTACCTATTTGTTCCGAAACGATGAAGGAGATCTGCAATTCTTGTATTTAGTTGATGAACGTTGGCCTGTCAAGTATACGCTGCAACAAAAGATAAACATGGAGCTTTTGACAGAAACGAATCTGAATCTCGAAGATGGTAGAAATAAGTACTATTTGACGCACAAAGGTGCCGAGAGTGCGATTTCAACTCTTTACCAAAACCAGCTGGCGGCGAAGAATCAGATCGAGCATTCAAACAGAAAACCTGCAGTTGCGAATACTTCGGTTGATCTGCAGGATAATTTACCCGTTGCTTCAAAAAAACGAACCGCTAAGCAAGTGAAACCGGTTAACCGTGAACAACAGAACACGAAGAAACCAGTGGTAGATGCGGTAGAATCATCTTCAATTTCAAACAAAGAAACCATTGTAAATCAGAAAGCGGAAAAGCGTAAAAGTGAGCAGATGGCGTTTTCGAGTTTGGTCCGAGAAACGAAAAGCAAATCAAATGTGGAGGCAACGGTTAGTGAAAATGCTCTATCTATTGCAAAAAAAACTTCCTTATATCTGTTTTTTTTTCAGTGTTGCAATCATCATAAAGAGGTCTGTGCAATGCTGAAAGCAGATGAAGATAAATTCGCCAGCTTGATTCAAGCACACGTTTACACGTTCAGAGAATACAACAATAAACTGGAGCAGCAGCTGCGCAGCTTCAAAACTTTGGTTGGCTTTGTTGTTGTTTATTTTTGTTTGAACATCCTTTCATGTCTGTTTTTTAGTCGCGTGAGAGTGTTAAGTTTGAGATTCCTGAAGAAACAAATGAATCATCTATTGAGGCAGACGAGCATGAATCGCCTGTTCAGGCTGTTCGCTTTTTCGATGGCGTTGACCTCTATGATCTCGGATTTGTGAAAAACCCCGAAGATGCTGGCCGAAAGCTCAGACGAAAGCTTTGGAATGTCGATGGACTAACCGAAAAAATGATTTCTCCTTCAAAAAGCAAGGAAGACCAGCGTGCGCCGGCAACTCCTCGTAAAGTTTCTCAATTCAAAGGTTTGTAAAATGTGATATTCAGTGAGACATAAACTACGTAAACGGAAATTAATTTGTTGTTTTTAGCTCAAATCAGAAGACTGTTTGGTCAGAAAAACTATCTGGAAGCTTACGAAAGAGCTCGCAAATCTGCTAATCAAGCAGGTCGCAATCGGAAAAATTTTTTGAAAAGAAGGGACAATCCAAGCGACGCAAAAATTGACCACGAAGATGAGAGGAACGAATGAGAATGTTTTTTGAAGTTTTAGTATTACTTTTTAGTGTGACTGTTAACACTGTTTTTAGTTTCTTGAATTTATTATCAGTGATTAGTGTATCTGATTTTTGTGATTAATCAGTTTGTTTAATGTTTGATTAATCAGTTTAATTCACAACAATGATTGGCATGTTTTGAATATTTTTCCTTATCGTGGTTGATTGTAATTACCCAGCAATTAATGCGCGCTCAATTTTCGATTGATCTTAAGGCTTTGAACTTTTTTTAGATCAAATGGGAAAATCAGGAAAGGCCAGATCTAATTTGACTGTATCTTCGATCAAAATCAATCAGCCTGTCAAACAACAGAAATTGACCTTCGGTAATTCTTCTTTGAGCCAAGGCGCTGAGCCCTTGTTCGAATCAGATACCTGTAGCTCAAACGAAGCAGAAACTGTATCACAACATGATTTCGCGCAAGGAGGTCCGGCTAAGAGGACGAGGCTGAATCCAACAAAGCGACGAAACGAGTCGGACTCCGAAATTGAGATCAACGAATCGATTAAGCAATCACTGCTCAAAAATGAACAGAGATGGATTTTTGTCAGCAAAACTGAGCTCTACGCTATCACTGCTACTAGTGATTTGTGGCCCGATAATTTTAACTACATACAGCGTTCTAGCGTTGAGGAAAACAAGACGATTGACCTCTCAATAGACTCTCAAAGTGTTCGTTGCCGTTTATTGTTCAGGGGACCCAAGAAATACGTCAACGAGATTTACAAAAAGTACGAAGAACAGTTGAGGAATGGCAGAAATCCCGATCGACTGCATGTTACGTACATAAAGGCGGATCGAAAACAAAAGTTTTGCGACGATATCAATTTTCTGTCAAAGAAAATGCCACGCAACTCTCAGACAAGTGCTCTACAATTGGGAGCCACTCCGACTGTTAAGACAATAACGAAGACATCAAAAGCCGTGACTGTTCCTCTGCCAGATGAATTGACGCCTGAGGTTATTTTTTGTTGAACTTAGAAATAACATATTTAAGACAATGTTTCACAGATTGTTTCCTTTTTTTTCTAGAACAATCAAGAAAAAGCCGAAGAATTGCCACCTTGTCCAAAGCTAACACCTGCTTTTCAACACGATGATTCTGATTCAAGTGCTGGGTGCGCTTCCTTTAAAGAATTTGCCGAACAACATGAAAAGCGAATGAAGGCACTGAAGGAAGCTTTTGAGAAAGAGTGCGAGAGGGAACTGAAGAAAAGAGCTAATTTAATTCAATCATTGAACAGAGAGGTAAGAAGCTCTTTCAAAATGCTTTTTGTATCTTTCTCGATAGAGCAAAATGAAGTGCTCATATTTCAGAGACAAACGTTGAAAGAGGAGCTCTCGTATGCAAGACATGACTTCCAAAGCGCCGACGATAACCCAGAATGGAACTCGCCCAAAACTCCTGTTGAACACAACGGTTTTGATTTAATGACTTTGCATGCTGGTTCTGACGTTGCCGTTTTCAGTCGACTGCTTGGTTCTAAATTGTTCTCGTCCAGTGAGGAAAGCAATAGAATTGTATCGCCTCAAAAAAACTCAGAGAAAACTCGATCAGCTGTGTCAGCAGAACTTGCCGAAAAGTTCAAGAGTAAGTTCTAAATTGAGAATAGCTTTCAATTATCTTTCAATATCTTTCTTCTTTGTCGAAAACCTCGATATTAATTTTGATGTTTTGCTTAGACGTAGTGCAACAGAAGTATCCTTCAACACCATTGTTGGCATACAAGACTGCAAGGAAAGCCTACAACCAGTTTGTACGTGACCACACCGTTGCAGATGACGAATCGCTTTTAATGGCTCAGACTGAAAGAAACTCAGAGAACATGGGACTGATTGATGAAACAGCAACAGATGCAGTCGATGATCAGTGAATTTTCATAACCTTAAATGTAGCTCATACAGAAATCTTTCAGAAGTTTATGATTTTTTGAGATTTGATTTTTAACTTTGTGATAAAATTAGTTGACTAAGCTGATTTCAGAAGTTCACTTTTTACCTGATTAGCATAACTCTAAATTAAAGATTAGAATTGTAAATAGCTCTGGGTTCCGTGCTAGTTGTATGTTTAGCTCAAGGCAGTTAGTCTTTTACTTGATACGTGTTATCATTTGCCCATTTTGTAGCCCTTTTGTATCAAATTGAGCTTGAAACTTGGAATCATTTTGTTCTTGTACGATATAGTTGACCTAGTTCTCTCAGCATAAATTTTAAAGACACTATGGCAAAGTTACTTTATTTTTCAGTTAAATCATGATAAAATGCGAAGATCTTATAAAGTTAGACGCTTTTGTGAGCTCAAATTTATTACAAGTGTTTACGCTCAAACCAATGATGATGCTTCCTGAGGACACATCATCATCAATAGTTGCAAAAGTCAGCTCGAATCAAAACCTTAGCAAAACTCTGGAAGGCTTTTCAATGGTTTACAGAACAGCAGACTCGAAAGGGTTTAAAATTGAACCAGATAAATTTGGAGGCTTTGGGTTGTTCAACAAAACTGGAAGAGTTCTTAAGCCTAGGTTAGAACCAGTTCATGAAGTTGTTGGTATTATCGAAGACATTCCGACGGATTTGAGGGAAAAAATGACACCCTTGTCGATAATGAAGAGCAGCTCTACGAGCCGAGAGGTTGTTCTTCTTGGTGTTGCCAGATTTGTCAACCATTCTTGCATGCCGAATACGCGATATTTCCAAGGATATAGTTGTGATTATCTGCGATATCGAACCATTCGACTTCAAGTTATTCGTTCTATACACCCCGATGAAGAGATAACAGTTGATTATGGTGACTCTTTTTTTGGCAGCATTGATGAATGCAAATGTGAAGTGTGTACAGACACAAACTGTACCGATGAACCTTCAACATCGTTTTTGCCTGATGAAAGAGCTGAAAGACAGTCGTTGGATTTGTTAGTAAAGTCAACTGCGTACGAAGAAAGCACGTCAGGGAGAGCTCCTAGCCCCATTTTAGAAGATGACGCTTATGTAGGCTCTGGAAAAAGTTCAAACGTTTTTGCGCAACACTATGCAACAGCAAGCCAATTGATTGAAGAAACTGAAAGAACTCACCTAACCCTTCCAGAGCAAACTACCAGCTCTGCAACGAATATAAGATTGGGAAAAAGGAAGTATGCCAGAAAACACAAACCCCAAAGTAAATCTTGTAAGTTACTCAAGGGCGCCGATATTATTGATAGTTTCATCGAACAAACAAAAGTAGCCCATTTATTTGAGCAATCTGATGTCGATGATGATAATGGTAGTGACCATGATTGTAATGATGACAAGAGTGCTGATGATATTGATAACGATGATAATAGTATCAGTAATGATAATGGCATCAACGATAACGCTGGTCAACGCGATCATGATGTTGACTCGACTTCAAATTCTTCAAATGAGAGCGACAATTCAGAGCTCTGCACAGACACTGTTAATTCTGACAGTAGTGCCAAAGATTTCGTTTATTTAGATGCGCAAAGTTCAAGCGCTGAAAACGTTTCGGACGAAGGGAGAAAGTTTAAGTTTTCTTTTAACAGTTTGTGTGAAAATTCAAATGTATCCATTCATAACTCAATGATTTCTCTCTTAAGTATTGTAACGAAACATGGTTGCTCGGATGAGCTTCTTTATGATTTGATTAAAAGAGAAAGAGTCATACATCCTAGTTCGGAATTCCTGCCTCCGTTTGCTGTGAAGAAGCTGATACCAGATGTAGCCAAAAGTTATATTCGAAGTCACCAGATTTATGAAAACGGGCAGTTGATTTGCTTAAGTTTTCTGAAACAACTACGGGCTGTTGTTTATCGAAATTTAGAGCAGATCTTCGAATATAACTCAAAAAGGGATTCAACGTCTGATATGACTTTGCAGTCCTTGGTGAAAGATAACACAATTAAGATAAAATTGATTCTAAATACAGATGGCGCTGTTGTACAAAAGTCTGCGTGTGAATCTGCCTATCCGGTTTGGGTGGCCATTGCCGATCTTCCCCCTGTTCTGCGCTCAAAGTTTGAAAATATTGTCTTGTGTAGTCTGTGGTATGGAAATAGCGATTGTCCTTGGGATGATATTTTTGGATTTTATAAAGAGGAACTCCTCAATAAGTGCGAATTGGAGTTCGGAAATACTGCTTTCTCAGTCGAGTTCAAAACTGTTGTTCTAATTGCCGACCTTGTGTGTAAAAGTAGCGTCTTAAAAATGAAGCGTCATAACGGTTTTTACGGATGCAGTTTATGCGATATGCGAGGTAAACATCGTTTTCGAGCCCATTGCTACCCGAGTAGCGAAATAATTGTTTTGAGAAAGCCTGAACAGCATTACAGGCGAGCAGTTTTCTATGAGAGTGGTGACGTTGATTTCAAGAAGCAGAACAAAGAGAATGATCCTGAAGTTTCTTGCAAAGGAGTTCAGGGATATCCCAAAATTTTTAGTGTTATACCTAATCTTCCGCTTACCGCGCCCACTGATACTATGCACCAACTTTTGAAAGGTGTCGCGAAAGACTTGCTTGAGTTTTTGTTTGAGATAAGTGGATCTCCCGTCGAGGTGGAGAATGCTACAAGCGCCTTGAGGTTACCCTCGGAATTCAAACGCAGTGTGCGCTCATTACGAGAAATTAAGAACTTTAAAGCGAATGAACTAAAGACATATCTTCTCTACTTGTCTTTCATTGTGTTTCGACCTGTTCTGAGTGATGAGTCAACATTCCGCGATCTGAGTTACTTAGTTTTTGCACTGCGTGCGTTATATGATAGTAATAAAAATGCAAAGTTTTGCGGACTGCTCCTTGAGGCTTTTTGTCGGAATATGAGTTTCAAGTTTCCTGGGAGATCTTTTGAATCCATTAACTTCCATCTATTGAGACACCTTGCTTGGCAATGTGAGACGTTTGGACCCCTATGGATTACTTCAGCTTCTTTATTTGAATCAGCGAATCATTATCTCATTCGACCAGTTACTGGTTCTGTGAATACTTGTAAGTTGTTGGTCCAGAGATACATTCGCAACAAAGAAATTGTTAGTTCACGTTTGACAGATGATTCCCTGAAGCCTGTGATTGAAAAAATAATTGGTCGCAACGATTCTGTGAATCAGACTCTTGGCTTGATTAGTACAACATATATAGAAGAATTGTTGCAACAGTTTCCCTCAGCGCGAGCCTTTTGCCGTTATTGGGGAAAATATCGATTGGACTCAGAAAGTTACGCACGAGGCTGCAATAACAGTTTTGTTGAAATTGGAAACGAAAACAGGAAAGTTGGACAAATTCTAACTTTCTATGATAATGGATCAATTAATTGTCTTGTGAAATTATTCAAAATTGTCGAGACTCTGAACATCAGCCTCGAGGGAACGGACTTTATGGATTATGAAAGCGTGCTTGAACCTCTAGGATACGCTGTAGAAGAAACTGAGCAGCTGATCCATTGCTCTGTGGATGATATAACTTCAAAACTTATTAAATTTGTTTACGATCAGATGTATTTTATTAGAATTTTGCATCATTTTGAGCATGATTAATGAACAGTTAGATCCAATGAAACTTCTTAGCTTAGCAATGGGTTAGCGCCTTTTGAATGGGGTATCACCTGTGTACGTAAAGTCTTGAACAGAAAGGATTTTTGCTATAGTTAGTCTTTGGAAAAGTTGTTTTTCTGTACGCAAGTTTCCGATTAATTTAATAATTTTGAGTTTTTGATTCGGTCATAGATTTCTGCAAATCAAAGGTATAGCTTGCCTAGGAAAAAAGTTAGTTTTTCGTACGGAAATTTGCGATTATTTCCAATATTTAATTTTCAAATATAGTATTTTTCATCGGGTCAAGGAGTTATCCAAATCTAACCAAAATCGGTATGGAGTATCCCATGTATACCTAGAGTGTAAAACAGAAAGAATTTTTGCTATAGCTTGCCTAGGAAAAAAGTTGGCTATTCGTTCTGAAATTTGCGATTATTTCAAATAAATAATTTTAAAAATAGGTCTTTTTCATCGAGTCAAGGAGTTGTCCAAATCAAACCAAACTCGGTATGGAGTATCACCAGTGTAATCAGAGTGTAAAACAAAAAGAATTTTTGCTATAGCTTGCCTATAAAAAAAGTTAGTTTATCGTACGTAAATTTCCGATTAATTCGAATAATTAATTTATAATAATTTTTAAAAATAGGTCATTTTCATCGGGTCAAGGAGTTGTCAAAATTGAACCAAACATGGTATGGATTATCCCAAGGGTATGTAGAAGCTAGGAGAAAAAGAATTTCTGGTATAGCTTGTCCAGGAAAAAAGTTAGTTTGACATACGGAAATTTGCTATTATTTCAAATAAGTAATTTTAAAAATTGGTCTTTTTTATCGGATCAAGGAGTTGTTCAAAGTGAACCAAATTGATATCCCAGACTACCAGTACTATTTAGGTTGTAATGCAAAAAGAATGGTCGGCCTAACTTTACTAGAAAAAAAGTTAGTATTTTAATCGGAAATTTGCGAATTTCGCAAATAACGAATTTTAAAAATAGGTCTTTTTCATCGGGTCAAGGAGTTGTTGAAAGTGAACCAAATTGATATCCCAGACTACCAGTACTATTTAGGTTGTAATGCAAAAAGAACGGTCCGCCTAACTTTCCTAGAAAAAAAGTTAGTATTTTAATCGGAAATTTGCGAATTTCGCAAATAAGGAATTTTAAAAATAGGTCTTTTTCATCGGATCAAGGAGTTGTTGAAAGTAAACCAAATTGATATCCCAGACTACCAGTACTATTTAAGTTGTAATGCAAAAAGAACGGTCCGCCTAACTTTCCTTGAAAAAAAGTTAGTATTTTAATCGGAATTTTGCGAATTTCGCAAATAAGGTATTTTAAAAATAGGTCTTTTTCATCGGATCAAGGAGTTGTTCAAAGTGAACCAAATTGATATCCCAGACTACCAGTACTATTTAGGTTGTAATGCAAAAAGAACGGTCCGCCTAACTTTCCTTGAAAAAAAGTTAGTATTTTAATCGGAATTTTGCGAATTTCGCAAATAAGGAATCTTAAAAATAGGTCTTTTTCATCGGATCAAGGAGTTGTTGAAAGTGAATCAAATTGATAACCCAGACTACCAGTACTATTTAGGTTGTAATGCAAAAAGAATGGTCCGCCTAACTTTCCTAGAAAAAAAGTTCGTTTTTGAATCGGAAATATCGACTTATTCGCTTTTTCTATTTTCAAAAATATAGAATTTTTTTCGGATCAAGGAGTTGTTCAAATCAAACCAAACTCGGTATGGATTATCACCAGTGTAGGTAGAGTGTAGGACAAAGGAACTTTTTGCTAAATTCTTGCATAGCTTAAAGGTTTTTGTGTCTTAGTTTGATGAGAGAATAATATTTAAAGAAATAGTCGTTTTATCTTCAGATATTTGTTTTTGATGGATGTCAATTCGGAATTGAGGAGCAAATTGCTGGCCAGAATTCATGAGCAAGAAAAAGAAAAAGAAGAGTGGTTGAGGAGGCAAAAGTCATTCAAAGGAAACAGTCCCAAGTTATCGAAATCATCTAAAATTCCAAAAAAGTCCACCATTCGACATAGATTTGCGTTACGCTTTGGAAATCTTTTGGCATCGGACATGATTGCTGCTAAACGCCATATAGTGAAAAGATTTCCAGGCGTAGTTGGAGTGAAATTCCTTTGTTCCAGAAAAAATCAAAGCCATTTTAATGGATGGATGTTCTTCAATTTGAGAATTAACCTATTCATGGCAGCATCCAAAATTATTCGAAAAAAGTCCAGAAAATTGTGCTATATGAACTGCATAAAGACGGAAATTAATGGATTTGAACGCGAGCCACTGTTTCCAGGAAAGAAAATTCGGGTCAAAGGTCGATTGTGCAAGCAAGAAGTTGTTGTTATTATGAAGAAGTTCAAAAAAGAAGGAAAAGGTAATGTCCGTGAGTACAAGCATTGGACGCTTCAAACAAGAAACGAAAAAATTGTTTAAATACGGCAAACTGATGTTGAATACAAACGAAATTGATTCTGTAATTTGTTTTACTATAGACGTATCTGATTTTACTTGTAATTTGATTAAAATTGTTCCAGAAATTTGTTACTCAATGTGCTTATTATAGTAATTTTTGCAAATTTGTTCTTCTTTTCTTTATTAGAAGTTGAAGTGTTGATGATAAATTGAATTCATTGATCCTCTGGTTTATTTGTAATTGAATTTTTTGCCTGGGAAGTTTTTTCGAATAACAATTTGTTATTTGCGAATTTCGCGAATAACAAATTTTAAAAATAGGTATTTTTCATCGGGTCAAGGAGTCGTCCAAATCGAACCAAACTAGGTGTTGAGTATCACCAGTGTAATCAGAGTGTAAAACAAAAAGAATTTTTGCTATAGCTTGCCTAGAAAAAAAGTTAGTTTATCGTACGTAATTTTCCGATTAATTCGAATAATTAATTTATAATAATTTTTAAAAATAGGTCATTTTCATCGGGTCAAGGAGTTGTTCAAAGTGAACCAAATTGATATCCCAGACTACCAGTACTATTTAGGTTGTAATGCAAAAAGAATGGTACGCCCAACTTTCCTAGAAAAAAAAGTTAGTTTTTCAATCGGAAATTTGCTATTATTTCAAATAACGAATTTTAAAAATAGGTCTTTTTCATCGGATCAAGGAGCTGTTCAATTCGAACCAAACTAGGTGTTGAGTATCACCAGTGTAATCAGAGTGTAAAACAAAAAGAATTTTTGCTATAGCTTGCCTAGAAAAAAAGTTAGTTTATCGTACGTAAATTTCCGATTAATTCGAATAATTAATTTATAATAATTTTTAAAAATAGGTCATTTTCATCGGGTCAAGGAGTTGTTCAAAGTGAACCAAATTGATATCCCAGACTACCAGTACTATTTAGGTTGTAATGCAAAAAGAATGGTCCGCCTAACTTTCCTAGAAAAAAGTTCGTTTTTGAATAGGAAATATCGATTTATTCGCTTATTCTATTTTCAAAAATATAGAAATTTCATCGGGTCAAGGAGTTGTTCAAAGTGAACCATTTTAATATCCCAGACTACCAGTACTATTTAGGTTGTAATGCAAAAAGAACGGTCCGCCTAACTTTCCTAGAAAAAAAGTTAGTATTTTAATCGCAAATTTGCGAATTTCGCAAATAACGAATTTAAAAAATAGGCCTTTTTCATCGGGCCAAGGAGTTGTTCAAAGTAAACCAAATTGATATCCCAGACTACCAGTACTATATAGGTTGTAATGCGAAAAGAACGGTCCGCCCAACTTTCCTAGAAAAAAAAGTTAGTATTTTAATCGGAAATTTGCGAATTTCGCAAATAACGAATTTTAAAAAGAGGTCTTTTTCATCGGGTCAAGGAGTTGTTCAAAGTAAACCAAAGTGATATCCCAGACTACCAGTACTATTTAGGTTGTAATGCAAAAAGAACGGTCCGCCTAACTTTCCTAGAAAAAAAGTTAGTATTTTAATCGGAAATTTGCGAATTTCGCAAATAACGAATTTAAAAAATAGGCCTTTTTCATCGGGCCAAGGAGTTGTTCAAAGTAAACCAAATTGATATCCCAGACTACCAGTACTATATAGGTTGTAATGCAAAAAGAACGGTCCGCCTAACTTTCCTAGAAAAAAAGTTCGTTTTTCAATCGGAAATTTGCGAATTTCGCAAATAACGAATTTAAAAAATAGGCCTTTTTCATCGGGCCAAGGAGTTGTTCAAAGTAAATCAAATTGATATCCCAGACTACCAGTACTATATAGGTTGTAATGCAAAAAGAATGGTCCGCCTAATTTTACTAGAAAAAAAGATCGTTTTTCAATCGAAAATTTGCGAATTTCGCAAATAACGAATTTTAAAAATAGGTCTTTTTCATCGGAACAAGGAGTTGTCCAAATCAAACCAAACTCGGTATGGAGTATCCCCAGTGTATTTAGAGCCTAAAACAAAAAGAATTTTTGCTATAGCTTGCCTAGGAAATGTAAAATTTATTTAATGAAGAGGTGCACCCCCCCCCCCTGCCCCGTTGAGACGCCGGTTAGTCGGTTTCCCCCCCGCTGGGATTTTGTGCACCTCATGGTGGGGACGTAAATGGCGTATTATGGACATGTCTGCAGCTGTCTGGATTGTCATTGTCAAAAAACCAGCTGGGGTGCTGGTTCAGGTAATGTAAAAAAAAATGATGTTGCTTTGAAAACTCCGAGTCGTGGTAGCGCTTAAAAATTTTTTTTCACCGCATTCTAACGGTAGCGCTGAAAAATTTTTTTTCACCGCTTTCTGCTCGTAGCGCTGAAAACTTTTTTTTCACCGCTTAAGCGGTGAAAAAAAAGTTTTCACCGCTACTAGCATAATGCGGTGAAAAAAAATTTTTTCAGCGCTACCACGAAGCGGTGAAAAAAAGTTTTCACCGCTAAAATCGCTAATCTTACAAAAATTCACTGCTAAATTAATCGCTAATCTTGCAAAAATTCACCGCTATGAACGCATTGAACGCTAAAAGATGCGGGCGCTTTGCGGTGAAAAAACTTTTTTTTCACCGCTATTCACCGCTAATCTTACATTATTTTTTGCCCAAACCTCGACCCGGGTAAGTTGAAAGTAACTCTCTGATAATAGAAAGTTCTTTATTAACGATTATTCCTACCTCATATTGGGCTCTTGAAATAGCCATAGTAACATCATCCAAATCAACACTTGTTTTGTTAACTGCAAGTAGAACTGATTGAAACTCTGAACCTGAAATATCTTTCAATTTGTCTTCACAGAGAACAACTTCAGTTGCCTTCCATCTTAATTTTACTTGATCAATTTTCTCTTCTGCTGGGAAGTCATCAGACGATATAATAACAATCAATCTATTGGAAAAATTGTCTCCAAGGAAAAGATCGCGCCCATTGGACAACGATTCAATGACATTCGGTACGAACCAAACGGATACCTTTCGCTGTTCAGCCATGAAGCATCCAGGAATTTTAACAGTTTCCGCAGGGAAAGGAAGTTCATTTCTTACCCTCTCGATATATTTGCTTGTAATAGTGCTGATGTGGCTTGCACTTCGAAAGAGTATATTCAAATTCTCATGCTTGAATTCAGCAGGAAGTTCATCTCCCTTTATTATCGAACTATCTCCACTATTAAATTCAGTAGAAGATATCCAGCAGCAACGGAAGTTAGATAAATATTCCTTCATGCGATCGTCAATGTTCAAACTCATTTCGTCGATCATCAAAGCACTTTGGTTTCGCTGTAACAATCATTTTCAAAACTGTACTTCTTACCCCGAATTAATCAAAGGAAAAGCCTTTTAACAACCTCTGCTCTATCTTTTACTCACTATATTTGCCACACTTCCCAGAATTTTAATTGATGTAGTGCAAAAACGTTGAATGTGTGAAAAGAGGTTTAAAAAACTGAAGCAAAGTCATAATTAAAAACTGCTCAATTATAAAGAGATATCTGTCGTATAATACAGAGGAGACTCCGGCAACACAAATGCTCCGGTAGACAAAATTCTCCATGGTAGGGACAGTAGGAGACAACTGGAACATGGTATTGCTAGCCAGATCACACTTCAACTTCACTCAACTTAACATCACTTCACCCCACTTCCATCGACCGCTTAGTCAAAATAGATTTCTACCCATTTCAAACTTCCGGAATACAGAAGTTTACGTCAGTTTTAAGTTAATGATAGCAAGAATTACGCCAAGATCTTATTGATTCTCTTAAATGAATCTGAAGTCAACATTGTGAAATTCACTTTTGTCGTTAGCAGTCATTCAGTCTAACCACTAGTAACAAGATTCTGTGAATATTGAAGCTCTTTTCGAGCCCTCAGCCCCAACTGTTTCTATTAGCTAGAGATTTTTCTTCTTGATGTTGCTCTAAATGCATGAAGCGATCCCTCCCAAACTCATTCTTTCCTAACCTTGTGCTTTTAAATTTTTTTGCAAAAAAATATTAGAACGGGCAAATTTTCTCAAAAATTTTGTGGTTGATCTCAGTCTCGGACTTATTGTCTATTTCCGTTTTCCAACTGGCCAAAACTCTAAGGAATATTAAAACACATTTTTCAATAGGAATTTTTCCCATTAGTTTTTTTCACTTTCTTTTCGAATGATGAAAATCTATTTTTCAATCCATTTTGTTTGTGTCCGGAAAAGAATAAAGGTAAGTAGCCAACGACAAATATAGCAGAGAGGTACATGGCAACCTCTGAAAAAAAGCAATGATGTGGTTGCAGAATTCATAAAGAAGTTAAATTCAGACCGTACAAGTCAATAAAACGAAAATATTGGTGTTCAAATTATCTTGCACCTAAAAATTTTGAAAAATCTATTGTTTTCTGCTTGGACGATTTTTAGTAGCGATTCTCAATCCACATTTCGGATAATGGATTTTAAGGGAATTTATTCCCAAAAGGTTCTTGCAGTGCCATAGTGCGAGAAGGGGAGACAAGAATCATAACAAGTTAACTTATATGACGCAGCTCTAAAAGAGCTATAAAGACTTGTTTCTGTTTGACGATGCTATGAGCATGTATTTTTGCCGTAAATTTATATACGATGCAGTGATATTGCATAGTGCGCGCTAACTGTTCCCTCCATTGAGTGAATCACATCCTCGTTTAAAAAGAAGTTAGGTTTTTTATCGTTTGTCTGATTATCGCGCGGTCAACTGTCCTAAAAAAATACTGTAACCGGTTGGCTATTGTATTATATTACTTTAAAACTGTATTACTGTATAACGTTGACTGCGCGAGAAGGCAAAATAAACCTTTCTCCACACTTGCTTAGACACAATACTCGCTGTTGTCTGCACACTTAGAACTTTACTCGATCAAGTTTTTTGCAAAGTAATAATGGTTGTATAAGTCAAGTTTAACTTGTTTTTTTTCTGACTCCATTTACTTGAGAACTGAAAATGATTACGCGATTTCGTTTCTTCAGCTTATTAATCTTACTGGATATATGTTTGAAATCGGCAATTCCTTCTACTATCAGTTTGCTTTTGAGTTCTTGGCTGCAATTACTCTCTACCAGCGAATCCAAGTGTTTACGAAACAAACGTCTGTCTTCATCGTAGAAGTAAAAAATTGTATCAATATCTTTGCGTGAAGCCAGCTGTTCACATTTGGCTAGGAGAAGTAAAGTCTTACCAGTACCAGGTTGTCCAGTTAGAATCAAGTGAGTAATGTTTTGATCGAGTAGAATTCGATGCTGTTGTGGACTTAACACAAAATTGAACTGCGGGTGGTCATCAGAGTTTTCCCCAAAATTTTTGTTCCTCCACTTTTTGAATGATTTCTGGTACCGCTCGTTGACGTCCAAAGCGGTCTTCTCAATTCTCATGTTCTGATCAGAAATGAAAGCAGACATGCTTAAAGCGGCACAGGCGAGACAAGCAGAGACATAGTCAATGAAACTGTGTTTGAGAGTCCAGCGGGAGTCATCTGAGTCAATTTCAACGTCATCAAATTTACAGAGAACTGATTCTGAGGGGTCAGTTTTTCTGTCAAATAATTCGTCAATCGGTTTATCACATTTCACAACATTCAACTGGTCATTAATTTTAAGCCAAACAAGATCATTGCTGGATGAATTGCAGACCAGAAAGGACAAGTGGTTTGAAACTTGTGCCCAATTTCTCTCTACTAACAAAGCCAACTCACTTGGGCAATTGGTATGCCATGTCTTTGTCACTTCCTCTTTTATGCTTGTGATTTGTGATTCAAAAATGTCATGTTTTATGTTCGGAAGGCATACAACGACTTTCAACGTGTTCTTAAGCAAATCACCGATCGAAGTAGTGTCGTTTTGTGAATACAAGCTCCAAAAAGAATGGATTATAAGTTGCATTTGTGGTATAATTTTTGTGAGGCACTGTTTTAGTTTGTTCGAGACTGATGATTGCTTTGCTTTTTCGGGATTTTCAGACAAGCCCACTTCAAAAGCAACAATGTGCTCTTTTCCCAAGTACAACCAGTCAATTTCGAAGTTCGGAAGCTTAGAATATTCCGGCAGCGTTGCAATGGTTTTCAAGTGTTCGTTGCTGAACCCTCTGATCAGGACCCCACAAGATTTCTCAATTTTAGCCAATAACAGTTCAGAGAAAAGTTTTACTTCCCCCAAATAAATTGAGTAGTCGGTAAATTTTCCCAACTTTCCTTCCTCTGTGTAGCAGTAGAGCATGTTGTCTAGCATTCTATTGAAAGATGGAATTGACTCAAGTTTGCTCTCACGGTCGGGAAAGAAATAGTTGAAAGTTTTGACAACTTTTTCAATATGATTTATTGACACTGGCTGCCCACCCAATAACTTGTGGGTTGGGCCTGGAAGATAAACTTCATCTCTGGTTAGGTTGTCAATGTAAAACTCTATCAACTGCTTAACAAAATCAAACTGCGTAGGTGGAAAATCGACTGGTTTGGCGATAACCCCAGTCACCTTTTTTTGCTTGTGAAAATAAAAATTGGACTGATATTGCTTAAATCGGAATTGTTCAAGTAGCAGTCAGTGTCTAACAATCTAACTTTCCTAAATTCTTCGGTTTTTTCAGCTTTCGGGGCAGTACAAATCACAATTTGTATTTCCATTTTATTGTGATCAAAACTCGGGCCTACAAACTGTTTTACGACTTCATTTAAACTTCTGAGTTGGTGTTGAATAGATTTGTAAATTTGGTCCCCCGCTCCTTTTTGTGAAAGATCTTCAATCATCTTGAAAATGAACACTTTACCCGAAATTGGCACTGGAATGAACAAACATCCAAACGATACGTCGTCATCTGGACACGTTTTAGAAGTTTCTGGTGTGTCATCCATCGTTTTTGGATGTCTTCGAACAACTAGTCCATTTAGTCCCATCAGAAGAAGAAAAGTAATCACGCTATTGTGTGATAGGATGCTCTGAATAAAGGGATTAAGTGAAACTAGTTCACGGGGAGGCGAGGGAAGCACCACTAATTGGCTTTCCACTGTTTGTCGTAAATTTGAACTCATTTTATCAGAAAAATCAGAATAATTTCTTTTGCAATAGAAAAATTGCAAAAAATATCACCAATCGGTTTTGAAATTTGTGCCGTAGGAAGTAGGTCTTTTTACTTTGAGAAAAAAAGTTTTTTAAAACTATTTTTAAACGAAGAAAAAAAGCTGGGCCGAGGCTCAACGTTTAATCCTCGTGTTTGATCTGAAGTTCAAAAAATTACCAGCATGAGGATTACTTTTTCTATGTGAATGCTTTGAATGTGACAACATTTTGTTTGAAAAAACAATTTGTTCCGAAAAATTCAGCCATCATTGAGACAAAAAATTGAAAAAAATGAGCATTTGTCAGCAACGCAAATTAAAACGTAAGCAAATCAATGCATTATAAAATCTGCAAAAAATAAACAAGAAGTAAAGACAGCATTTTTCGACCATTTTCAACGCACTGTATTGATCTAACAGAAAACTAATGAAACTCTCAAAGAGTACATCTCATATCATACAGTGCACGTGCTAGAATAAAGAAGTATTCGTAATAAATTTTACTAACAAAACAAAAACAGATTCTGCTAGAAAACTCAAAAAATGCGCGTTCGTTTCGCCTGCATGCTTTTCTTTGCCTACAGCGTTCAATTTTTATTCATTAAGTGGTTTGAAAATTGCGGGTTAAATAATGGGAGCAATCAGGCGGAATTATGGAGTTTGATGCAAACTTGTGGATCAAATTTTCAAGGATCAAATTTTGAAAGTTATATAATTTTCTTCTTTTCTCCACCATTGAAAAGAATGGAATTCAACATAGTCAAAATCTTGATAATTTCCTTGATCAAGTAATGTAACACTAAGTCTATTATATGATCCAAGTCAAATTCAATTCCATGGTTAGATATGAAGTACCGTGGCAATATGGGGTGTATGCGTAAAACTAACAAGAGAAAATAAAGGAATACTCCGCGAATCATCCATGATCAGCAGTTGTACAGACTGTGACTTGGCTGTTTGCAACAGTCGAACTTGAAGCCAGCTCGATTCCCGAGAATCTCATCCTGGCTTAATTCAATGTTTGTGGATGCTTTCCTACATTACTTACGGGTTGAATGACGACAATAGCAATTTTGGATCCAAAACTATATACGCCCAACGGTTTTTTCAAGCAAAAAATATTGGTAGATTATTCACTTTGAAGTGACAATGTTTCGACCGGGGACTCTGTGCCAAACACTGCTATTTCAAAGCGAGTAATCAACCAAAGTTTTCTGCTTGAAAAAAAAACCGTGGATGTGTATGATTGAAAGCACGATCTTTGGGTGCAAAATTGCTATTGTCACCATTCAATTATACAAATATCTCGAACACGACCAGACTTCTGTACCTCCAGAGCATTTTTTCTTTAGAGACGCCTGGTTTAGAAAAAGTCGTAGAAAAACCGTAAAAAGTCATGTTGTGCTCAGAAGATGGTCTGATCAGGGATCAACTGCTGGACCTTGGCCCTAAATTAGTTTTCAAAATGAGATGTAATTCATATTAGGCTTTCAACAAACAAAATTCCACATAATGACCTCGCAGAATCAACATAGTAGGGCTCCTATGGCTCTGGACAGCCCACAAGCGCCAGCAGTCCTCCAGAATTGTACAGCACTTTCGGTACTCAGAGCAAACGGACTGAAAGTTTTTTGGATGATATAAGGGTTTAACAAAGATATGAAATTAGGTTAAATGGAAAAGAGTCGATGTGAGATACAGGGTAATTAGATGCAATTGATATTAGATACAGGGCATTGCGTTTTTTTTTATTAAAAAATGAATAAATCTTCAACGCTAAAAATTTATCTCGGACAGCCTCATTTACAAACATAATCTTACTTATTGCACTCAAATACAGTTCACATTTTAGAGTGAATTATATGCGCATTGGCTGCAAAACCTTGACACTCTTTGACTCTCAATAATATATCACGGGGCCCAATTCCGTAGTACAAATGTTGCAAGAGATTAACTTTCATCACCCGCACCGAACTCCAAGTGTGCTTCAGTAATGGACCAGTAAAAATGCAAGTCTTTCCACAAAAATCAGTACTGAATCAGTACAATATCAAGTGTATTAGTCTTATGGGACTTTAATTACACTTGGCAAATGATTCACAAATGTAAATAACCTTTTCAAAAAAATTCATGTGAAAATTTTGAATTTCAAAAATTTTTTTAACGTGCCACGTCTTTCGATTTTCGGGGTGGTCACTTTTCTGCGGTGCTATAAAATAATGACGGAGTAACAAACAGCAAGTCAGCAACCCGTGATAGTCTCAAATCTAGACCAGGACTTTTGCTGGCGACTGTTTGTTCCCCCTTTCATGTGTTATGGGACATTTCAGCACGTTTTTGACCGGATTTTCACGAAATTTACCTTTCAGATGGTTGTAATGTCTCGACCCGAAGATAGTTAAGGCGAAATGCGTGAAGAAATGTGTTCTATCACTGGGTACCAGCTAGTAAAATAACCGTTCTTGTCCTCAGCTAGTTAATCTAAAGTCTATGGTCATAATTTTACGAACGAGCACAGGGTGGCATATATCGACATCGGTCAACTTGCACTGCGCTCGTTAGCCGATAGTTCCCGAACCACTGGTCAAAATACAGGGTTAAAAATCAGAATTTCTGCCCGTCTGGAAATTAAAAAAAAACAGAACGGGTGCCAGTCTGGCAAGTTAAAAAAACCAGATTTTGCGCAAGTCTGAATAGTGTGAAATCAGAATTAAGGCAAGTCCAGGGCCTTCCTTACAGTTCCCAATGTACAGTGAATAACGGGCGCATGGACTTTTTACTGCCCTTTGACTCTTAATACTGTATCACAGAGTTCCCTTCCGTAGCACAAATTTTGCAACCGATTAACTTTCATGACATATTGATCTACTAGAGACATTTCAGGCCTCATTAGACTGAAAACTAATTCAATTTTCTACTTTTAGTTCAGTTGAAGGCACAAATATTGACCAAACGTAACTAAGCTACTAGCCAGTACATGCAACTGCTAATATTCTATCCGAAAAAGATTCTTCAAAACTATTCTACCAATTTCGATCAGCTAACACCTGTCACAGCTCTTGCTCGCTATTTTTTAATATTTCGAGGAAAAGTTAGTGTTGCGATCAGTGAGAATTGAACTTTGTTCAGTACACTCGAAAAAGCACGAAAGCACAGTGAGAAAAATTAAGGAAAATGCATGTTTAGCATCAGTTGAGCCTCCTCGCTGCAATTATTGCAAATCATGTCAATTCTAAGAAACCATGAATTACCAAGGATCGAGTTAGGAGTCATGATTCATACATGCCAAACCGTTTACTTGATCAAGTATATTCATAACTTGATAAAATTTTAGCCATAGAACATTTTTTCCATTTTGATGGCAAACCCAATGTAAACAAGTCGACCAGCTGGTTCAAGTTTACTTTTTCAGACCAAGCCCTGTCTCTCATAGTTATTTATACAAACGTAAACCAATTTTTCACGACAGAAGGTTTCTCCAGATTTGATTTTGTCGAGAAATTGCAAAGTTGCACAAAAAGTGGTCTCTTCAATTTGTTAGCGATAAATAAACTACTGTTAAAACGTGAATTCACCCGTTGCTGGTCATTTCTCCTTCATTAGTTCCACTTTGTTCAAAAATCTTTTTATCGGATCGTATAAGCTCTGAATATTAGTTATTTCAAGCTCGCGTTTTTTTAGAGGCAGGACTTCATGGCGACTTTTAGATCCGAGTCTTTATAGAGAGATTTCTTCTGAGGTGGAAATTCAATCAGATATGATCATATTAGGCAAACAGTTTATTTTCCAAGGCGAAAAAATCTAAGAACTTTCTCTGTATCAGGCAGAATAATAGCAAAGCGAGCTAAAACGGGATTTAAGCCAATCAGATGTTTGATTAAGAAATACAATTGATTGAGAGCCTATAAAACCTCTAGTCCTTCTTGTAGCATTGTATTCTTGTATTGGAAAAAAAAGTTTTTGCTGCTCATTTTTGCAGAAAACAAAAAAACGAACAAAATTGAAGGAATCGAATACATTAGATATCTAATTAGGTGAACTACCTTTGTTTAATTCAGTCAAGTGAGCAAAATTGAAAGGATAAATATCTGCGTCAGACCAGATATGCATCTCCTTGAAATCTGCCATGCAACTCTTCTTCATATCTAGCAAGCATTTTATAGAACGCATGTGTTCAGACATATACATGCCATGCTGGCTTTTTTCTTTGGTCCATTTTTCAATTTTGTTTTCAAGCAACGCAGCAAAATGGAAGACACAACAATTTGTAGCCGTTAGATGTTAATTTTTCTAGTTACTGAAAAACACAAAATTTTTTGCATGTTGAACGAGGGGAGCTCTTCTATGAAAAAAATAAGAAACAAACTAACACGAAAAAGTAGGAAAAAATCAAGTTTTCGTGGTTGCGGTTCTGGAGAGTTTCATTAATTATTTTGAAAAAATAATTTTGTAATAAATTTGTTATTTTATAGCAAAAATCAAACTAAAATGAAAATGTGTTTAACGAATTCAAAAATAATTAATGAATTGAAAAAAAAAACAGAAAACAATGTTTTTGTTAAAATTAGAGTTTTTTCTATTCAATAGGTTTCGGATACATTCTAATGTTAAAATGTTAGGAACGTAGAAAATCAAAAAGTTTCATTAGAAAAACAAAAATTCAAAATTTAACGTATTTTCAATATTTAGTTTCTTCCATCTTTCTTTAAACACTTCAACAATTATTTAGAATTATCACACTGTAGTTGTTTTTCTTATGTTCTTTGCCAAAAATGAGAACAATTGTAGCACTGCTCGTTTTCTTCAAAACTATTGAAGGCATTTTTGCAAGAGAGCGACAGAAAACAACAAAAAAATCGAACTATTTGTTCATTTTTTTCTGGATTCTTGCATAAACTGTTAGGAAAAAATTGATTCCTCCTTTTAGACTATCTTGTTCACAGGACGATATATCTGAAACTGTATTGTAACTTTTTTGATATAGAGAAGTTTCAGACAAAACTTGATAAAATTTTAGCCATAGAACATTTTTTCCATTTTGATGGCAAACCCAATGTAAACAAATCGACCAGCTGGTTCAAGTTTACTTTTTCAGACCAAGCCCTGTCTCTCATAGTTATTTATACAAACGTAAACCAATTTTTCACGACAGAATGTTTCTCCAGATTTGATTTTGTCGAGAAATTGCAAAGTTGCACAAAAAGTGGTCTCTTCAATTTGTTAGCGATAAATAAGTTACTGTTAAAACGTGAATTCACCCTTTGCTGGTCATTTCTCCTTCATTAGTTCCACTTTGTTCAAAAATCTTTTTGTCGGATCGTATAAGCTCTGAATATTAGTTATTTCAAGCTCGCGTTTTTTTAGAGGCAGGACTTCATGGCGACTTTTAGATCCGAGTCTTTATAGAGAGATTTCTTCTGAGGTGGAAATTCAATCAGATATGATCATATTAGGCAAACAGTTTATTTTCCAAGGCGAAACTTTCTCTGTATCAGGCAGAAAAATAGCAAAGCGATCTAAAACGGGATTTAAGCCAATCAGATGTTTGATTAAGAAACACAATTGATTGAGAACCTATAAAACCTCTAGTCCTTCTTGTAGCATTGTATTCTTGTATTGGAAAAGAAAAGTTTTTGCTGCTCATTTTTGCAGAAAACAAAAAAAAACGAACACATTTGAAGGAATCGAATACATTAGATATCTAATTAGGTGAACTACCTTTGTTTAATTCAGTCAAGTGAGCAAAATTGAAAGGATAAATATCTGCGTCAGACCAGATATGCATCTCCTTGAAATCTGCCATGCAACTCTTCTTCATATCTAGCAAGCATTTTATAGAACGCATGTGTTCAGACATATACATGCCATGCTGGCTTTTTTTCTTTGGTCCATTTTTCAATTTTGTTTTCAAGCAACGCAGCAAAATGGAAGACACAACAATTTGTAGCCGTTAGATGTTAATTTTTCTAGTTACTGAAAAACACAAAATTTTTTGCATGTTGAACGAGGGGAGCTCTTCTATGAAAAAAATAAGAAACAAACTAACACGAAAAAGTAGGAAAAAATCAAGTTTTCGTGGTTGCGGTTCTGGAGAGTTTCATTAATTATTTTGAAAAAATAATTTTGTAATAAATTTGTTATTTTATTGCAAAAATCAAACTAAAATGAAAATGTGTTTAACGAATTCAAAAATAATTAATGAAATGAAAAAAAAAAACAGAAAACAATGTTTTTGTTAAAATTAGAGTTTTTTCTATTCAATAGGTTTCGGATACATTCTAATGTTAAAATGTTAGGAACGTTGAAAATCAAAAAGTTTCATTAGAAAAACAAAAATTCAAAATTGAACGTATTTTCAATATTTAGTTTCTTCCATCTTTCATTCAACAATTCAATAATTATTTAGAATTATCACACTGTAGTTGTTTTTCTTATGTTCTTTGCCAAAAATGAGAACAATTGTAGCACTGCTCGTTTTCTGTAAAACTATTGAAGGCATTTTTGCAAGAGAGCGACAGAAAACAACAAAAAATCGAACTATTTGTTCATTTTTTTTCTGGATTCTTGCATGAACTGTTAGGAAAAAATTGATTCCTCCTTTTAGACTATCTGGTTCACAGGACGATATATCTGAACCTGTATTGTAACTTTTTTTGATATAGAGAAGTTTCAGACAAAACTCAGAGAAAGATCAGTTGAACTTCAGAAATCGTTTCGAAGTAAAAAAGTATTTTGTCAGTTTCAGCCGTCAACTGAAACGCTGAACTAACAAAAGAACACTTAACAGATAATATTTTTACTTGTTTCAGAGTTGAAAAGACCAACAGCGTAAAGTTGAAAAGACAGAAAAAAATCGTTGTTTGTTTGCAGTGAACGGTGGAGAAATTGGGGAAATACGAATTAGAAATGTCTTTATATAGTTTCTTGCTGAAAAGATAAGTAGTGACTTAATTTTTTGAAAAACATTTTGATTTTTGTTCATTCTGTAAATGACAATTTTGAACTGGTGGCCTAGTTGCACTGTAGAAAAACTTTCCCTAAAAGTTGGCATAAAGTTTTCAAACAACATCGTCTTGAAAAAGTCATATAACGGAATGACCTTAAAATGAATGTCATCAGAAATGATAAACTGTTTTTCATGGTTCCTAAGGAAAAATGTTTTCATTTGATCTACGAGGAACTGATCGTCAAAAGAGCTAATCGTCTCAGCACAAAAAACTCAATCAGATATGATCATATTAGGCAAACAGTTTATTTTCCAAGGCGAAACTTTCTCTGTATCAGGCAGAAAAATAGCAAAGCGATCTAAAACGGGATTTAAGCCAATCAGATGTTTGATTAAGAAACACAATTGGTTGAGAACCTATAAAACCTCTAGTCCTTCTTGTAGCATTGTATTCTTGTATTGGAAAAGAAAAGTTTTTGCTGCTCATTTTTGCAGAAAACAAAAAAAACGAACACATTTGAAGGAATCGAATACATTAGATATCTAATTAGGTGAACTACCTTTGTTTAATTCAGTCAAGTGAGCAAAATTGAAAGGATAAATATCTGCGTCAGACCAGATATGCATCTCCTTGAAATCTGCCATGCAACTCTTCTTCATATCTAGCAAGCATTTTATAGAACGCATGTGTTCAGACATATACATGCCATGCTGGCTTTTTTTCTTTGGTCCATTTTTCAATTTTGTTTTCAAGCAACGCAGCAAAATGGAAGACACAACAATTTGTAGCCGTTAGATGTTAATTTTTCTAGTTTTTGAAAAACACAAAATTTTTTGCATGTTGAACGAGGGGAGCTCTTCTATGAAAAAAATAAGAAACAAACTAACCCGAAAAAGTAGGAAAAAATCAAGTTTTCGTGGTTGCGGTTCTGGAGAGTTTCATTAATTATTTTGAAAAAATAATTTTGTAATAAATTTGTTATTTTATAGCAAAAATCAAACTAAAATGAAAATGTGTTTAACGAATTCAAAAATAATTAATGAAATGAAAAAAAAACAGAAAACAATGTTTTTGTTAAAATTAGAGTTTTTTCTATTCAATAGGTTTCGGATACATTCTAATGTTAAAATGTTAGGAACGTTGAAAATCAAAAAGTTTCATTAGAAAAACAAAAATTCAAAATTTAACGTATTTTCAATATTTAGTTTCTTCCATCTTTCATTCAACACTTCAATAATTATTTAGAATTATCACACTGTAGTTGTTTTTCTTATGTTCTTTGCCAAAAATGAGAACAATTGTAGCACTGCTCGTTTTCTGGAAAACTATTGAAGGCATTTTTGCAAGAGAGCGACAGAAAACAACAAAAAATCGAACTATTTGTTCATTTTTTTTCTGGATTCTTGCATGAACTGTTAGGAAAAAATTGATTCCTCCTTTTAGACTATCTGGTTCACAGGACGGTATATCTGAACCTGTATTGTAACTTTTTTTGATATAGAGAAGTTTCAGACAAAACTCAGAGAAAGATCAGTTGAACTTCAGAAATCGTTTCGAAGTAAAAAAGTATTTTGTCAGTTTCAGCCGTCAACTGAAACGCTGAACTAACAAAAGAACACTTAACAGATAATATTTTTACTTGTTTCAGAGTTGAAAAGACCAACAGCGTAAAGTTGAAAAGACAGAAAAAAATCGTTGTTTGTTTGCAGTGAACGGTGGAGAAATTGGGGAAATACGAATTAGAAATGTCTTTATATAGTTTCTTGCTGAAAAGATGTGACTTAATTTTTTGAAAAACATTTTGATTTTTGTTTATTCTGTAAATGACAATTTTGAACTGGTGGCCTAGTTGCACTGTAGAAAAACTTTCCCTAAAAGTTGGCATAAAGTTTTCAAACAACATCGTCTTGAAAAAGTCATATAACGGAATGACCTTAAAATGAATGTCATCAGAAATGATAAACTGTTTTTCATGTTTCCTAAGGAAAATGTTTTAATTTGATCTACGAGGAACTGATCGTCAAAAGAGCTAATCGTCTCAGCACAAAAAACTCTTCGACAAAGAAACGAGGAGTATTATATGCTACGCACAATCTCAGGCGAGCTGTTACGTGTAAAAACATGCTCAGTATTTTCACGTTAATTATGTATGGTGGTCACCCCTTTGTACTATAAGTTTTCTGATGTTATTAACGCCACAACAGATTTGTAGGAAGTGAAATTTTATAAAGGAATGTCATAGTCTGTTTCCAACATGTGCAATTCACTGACAAATCTGGGGCTGTATGTCATCCAAAGCCATCATGTCCAGACTGAGATCTTATCCTGCAAGCTGAATAAAGGAAGAGCGCAAAATTAGAGGGGTCAACTCACAAAATTCAGCATCTGCGAAAAAAAATAAAAACCGATCGATAGACTGTACAATTAGATAAGAGCATATGTTATCTTTTTTCATTCAAATGAGTTCTTCAGTTGTTGAGTTGTATAACCTCATTATGCTTCTAAAAAATAGCTTACATTGAAAAAAAAGCTGTAACGCTGAGAAACATTCCACTTAATTATAAACTGGTTGACACTCGGGTGATGCAAAAGAAAATATCCACTTTTCACTTCATGACAATCTTCATTTAAATTATCTTCATTTACATTATTAAATTAAATCATTACTTGATTTTTTTAAATTGGTATTGGAGCAATATAGCCGTTTCCGGTTCTCACTTAGCTCAACCCCTAACCAAAAGCGACACTAGAAACGGTGTACATTGAAGCAAAAACTCAACCCTAACGGGTACTCGTTTTTGCTTGGATAATCACCTTTTATCCACACTACAGTATTGGATATATCCACAACTACATATACACATCACTCTATATTCCCACTCATATACAATTAAAAACAATCATTTCTTGACTCACTTAGTGCAATCCACTAGTACAGAGTTAAGCTGACAGTTAGCCATTATGAGAAGGATAGTCCGGGTTCTGTCCCCATTCGATATCACCTTTTATCCACCACCACATACACATTTCTCTATATTCTCAATCTTATAAAATTAAAAAGAATCACATCTTGTCTCACTTAGTGCGACCCAGTAGGAGAGAATTAAGCTGTTAATTAACCGTCATCAGACGGATAGTTTGTGTTCTATCCCCACTGTCTCCAGTGGACGTCGCCAGATAGTAGTGTAACTAGTGAGACCGTGTAAAAAGCACGTAGAACCAACTTGCCGAAATAATATGAACAAAAAACCAGCTTGAATCAAAATTTTCATTTTAAATATTTATTTTTTTAATATAATCCATAGCCCATAAAAAGTAATCCATAATCCGAAATCTTATAATCCAATATAAAATATGAGAAAAAATATTTGATTTTTTAAGAAAAATTAATAATATTTAGTCTTTTTTATATAATAATAAAATAAGAATAAGAAAAAGACTAAAAAAGAATACGAATAAGAATAAAAAAAAGAATAAGAATAATAAGCATAAAAAATACGAATATGAATAAGAAAAAGAATAAGAATAAGAAAAGGATAAAAATAATATGAATTATAATAATAATTAAAAAAATAAGAATAAGAATAGTAATAAGAAAAATCATAAGAAAAAGAATATAAATATTTTATTTATTATGCACCATCCTTATATGTTTCTTAAGAGAAGATCTGTTTAAATTGGCCATACAAAATATAAAAGTTTTTCTGAACAACAATCTTTACCTACATTACTGTTTTTAAAGAAGCAATCTATATTTCATTCAATTCTACAAAAACAACAATTTTTGGTTGTTTTGTTAATAGTTTTAACATTAGTTATATAATTAGTTATATTACTTTTATCTGTTCTTTTAAACTCTTCTTTTAACTCTTTTTTAATCTTTTCACCTAACTCTTTTATGATCTCTTTTTTAAAAGCTTTTAACAGTTTTTTAATCTCTTCTTTATCGTAGATATGACCAGGTTGGTTGAAAGCCATAGGTGCAATCTGTTCAGGATCACCGAAGGAGTTTGGCTCATCAATGATAGGATTAATGATAGGATCAACAGAGTTGCCACTTCGTGGATCTCCGAATGAGTTTGACCCGTCATTGATAGGATCAATGATAGGATCAACAGAGTTGCCACAACGTGGATTAATGTTAATATTATCCTCACTATACTTTTCAAAGGACGATTTATATCAGCAGGAGAACCACTGATTGTTTTATAGCCACATACATTCTTAACTTTTTTATCTTTTTGAAATGCTGATAATGAAAAACTAGATTTGCTAAAGTACAACAAACATATTTACAATTTTTTTCTGAAGAGTTAAAAGTCCACATTTATAATGAGCTAAGGTTTCAATTAAATTTTGAGAGTGATCGTTAGATTTGAAACACTCATCTTTATAGTCATAACCCCGAGTATTATAATTAACATAGTTACATCTTTTATCTGAAATTGTTCATTCCTCCTAGCTAATTTATCTCTGATATAATTAGCAAGATCTTCACTAAAATCTTCATTCTTCTCATAGAGATCCCTTTTATTTAAAGCATTTGTGATTTTAATTATATATTGTTCATATAACATATCTGATTTTGTCCGGCCTACATTTAAGTGCTCACTTTTGTTATCTTTTTGTCTTTGTTTTTTTGTTGAAATGTGGATGGAGTCCTATTAGCATAAACATTGTTAAATCTTTTTCATAACCATTACTATAACTACTGCCATAACTTTGGTCACAACCATTGTTATAACCATTGTCATAAACATAACCGTTGTTATAAACAATAGCATTATGGGTCTTCGACCATTGGTGAACGGACTCCGTCAGTGGTATGCCAAACCGTTCCCCAGATGCTTCACCAACTTCACCAAAACCATAATTAACCAATGTATTTGTTCTGTTTAACATAGTACTTGCACCTGCTGCTACAAGGCCACCAGTTTTCATTGTAGTATCAGGACTTGTGTAATTATACATCATATTACCTGTACAGATAATTCCAATAAAACTGATGCAAACTTTAACCAATTAGCTTTAACTACTTCTTTTGTTAGATCATCATTTTGTATTTCAATACCTTTTGATGCAAGAAGTTTATTAAAATATAACCCATAATTATCATTGTTAATAATATTTCTACCTGTGGGATTTATCATTAGTGGTTTCATATATGCAAAAACTTTCTCCTCATTTGATAATCCTCCTTTTATACTAAGACCTTTTTTAATATCTGAGAAAGCAACTTTTGAATCATATATCATAGTTCTATAACTATCAAAAATAATAAAAGCATTCTCTTTCTTATTATATTTTATTATATCATAACGAAGTTTTGGATCTAATCCATCTGTACAATTATCATAGTTGCTATTTAACTCACTAATCATGTCTTGGATGTCATGTTTGCATTTACATATATCGTTGAAGTTAATAGATAGATCAGCACCATTGTAAGTTGTTAAAAAATTCGTATCAAAGTTCATTCTTGCTGTATTAATTATCTGAGCCGGTTTATGACACATTTCAATCTTTTGAATATTATGATGTCTTCCAACTGTGAAATAACAAGCTATATCCTTATTAAACTTATCCCCATATCATCAAGAACAATTACACTATTTTTGAAAGTTTCACATATTTTCTATTGTGATCGTATTTATATCACTCATTTTAAAATCAGTATAAACTCTTACTATGATTATGGATATGTGGCCTTTGGTTTGGTCTTTGACTTGATCTTTAACATCATCTTGGACATGGTCTTTGACCTCATCTGTATCACTCTGTAACCGTGAACTGATTTCTTCCCAGATATGATCAGCAACTCGATTAAAGACTACATCAAAGAGTTGATCTTCAGGTTTAGTTCTGTTTTATCTATAGTTTCAGTCTTAGTTTCAGTTATAGTTCCAGTCTTAGTTCCTGCCATATTCTCACTTTCTCTAAATACATAAGGACTTAATGTCTCAGTTCAAGTTTGATCTCTATAAAGTTTTAAATATTGTCTCACAAAATAAGTCTTTCCTTTTCCAGTACCACCATAAACTATAGTATGTAATGGCGATTTTTCAAATTCAAATCTTACCGTATATCTATCTACAAATCTACTAAAGTTCTTTTCTAGTTTTGCATATTTATTGGTATTGAATCATATATTATAAATTAAATTTTAAAAAAATAAAAAAAAAATATAACTAAACTACCCGTTTCAATTTTTATCATTTAAAAATGTTAATCTTAACTTTTGAGGAATTCAATAATAGAGTTAGTATTTATAATGAAACTTTGAGTAATATCAAAATAGAAGATACAGGTAGTGATAGAAGTTTAATACCAATAGAAATATTAATGAGAGATCAGAAACCAAATAATATTCGTGAAGCCAACTTCAACTTTATTGTTAATTTACATCCAACTGATGGCACTCATTGGGTTAGTTATAAGGAGATAAAGTGCTAAGACACATTATTTTGATAGTTTTGGTGTTGAGACTCCACCATTATTCTTAGAAGAACATGTTGATCTATGGTCAGATGAGAGGATACAAGAGTATGATGAATCTTAAAGTGGTGCATATTGTCTATACAAGATCTATCTTATTTATAGAAGATTTAGAAAAAAGAGTGCTCTCAATCTTTCAATCAGTCCAGTTAAGTATCCAGGGATGTATAATAACTGTTTATGTTTTAGTTGTTGTGTTTTAAATGTTAATGTCAATGATAATGTCAATGATAATGGCAATGTCAATGTCAATGATAATGATAAAGTCAAGGATAATGTCAATGTCAATGATAACATCAATGTCAATGATAAAGTCAACGCCAATGACAATGTCAATGTCACTGCTAAAATCAATGATAATGTCGATTATAATGTCAATGATAATGTTGATGTTAATGACAATGCCAATGACAATGACAATGTCAATGTCAATGATAATGTCAATGACAATGCTAGTGTCGATGACAATATCAATTTTATTGACAATATCAAAATCAATATTAAAGATAAAGGTAAAGATAAAGATAAAGATAAAGATAAAGATAAAGATAAAGATAAAGATAAAGATAAAGATAAAGATAAAGATAAAGATAAAGATAAAGATAAAGATAAAGATAAAGATAAAGATAAAGATAAAAATAAAGATAAAGATAAAGATAAAGATAAAGATAAAGATAAAGATAAAGATAAAGATAAAGATAAAGGTAAAGATAAAGATAAAGATAAAGATAAAGATAAAGATAAAGATAAAGATAAAGATAAAGATAAAGATAAAGATAAAGATAAAGATAAAGATAAAGATGAAGATAAAGATAAAGATAAAGATAATAATATTATATATAATAATAATTTTATATATACATTCAGTGAAAAACATCAGAAGGGTAAACCTAACAGCAACGAAATTTTGACCCAACTTTGGAAAAATATTTCTAACAATGATAATGAAAATCTACAGTCATGGTTAAGTGATGAAGATATTATTGTTAATGCTGCCTTCCCTGATATCTTTAGATGTATAATAATCTGTCATAGTGAATGTGCAAAGACATTCTTTTTAGAAAAAAATAATCACAACTAATATATATTTTGATAAACTATACATCATTGGTCCTACTGGTGATCAATATGATGGTGTAGAGAGTTATAAAGATACAGCAAATGTTGAGTTTATTAAAGATGTAAAAGATTTAACCTCCCCTAATCAACTACCAAAAGACTTATGATATTTGATGATGTTATACCCAAACACTCAGTTATAAATGAATACTTCTATAGAGGTAGACATAATGATTGTAATATGATATATCTTATTCAAATTTTGTTCTCTTTGGATAGACATAGTCTTAGAGAGAGAATTGTAATTTATTTATTCCATTTGAACAAAGAGGCAAAGTTCTCACATCTATATATCAAGATTTCTTTAGTGAAGCTGAACTTGATTATAAGATTCTACTAAACTCTGTCATGAAGTTTGGAGAGAGCCTTATAACTAACTTGTTATTGATATATCTAAAACTACAAAATGATAAAATAAGAATTAATTGAGATTGTAGAGTTTTGTAGCTTAATTGAAATTTATGAGCCCTATCAAGTCTATTACTAGGTCTCAGTCTAAATCTTTGTGTATATCTATATATAACTATCACTATATCTGTGATTGAAACTGTTGCTGACGCAATTGCGTGTAAGCGTAAATGAAAGAGCATATTACTTGTGAGTTCGCACAGATTGTTCCAACTGGGATATAGCCTAATGGTTAGGACCTAGGCACCTTAATCTAGAGGTTGCGGTTCGAATCCCGGTGGGACCAAATCTGTTTTTTTTATATATAAATGGAATCCAGAGGTCAAATTAATAGCGTTAAGACCTATTCCGACCTTGAAAAGGGCATCAATTACGTTTGGCCGACAACCTTGCTAGTTGTCTGATGCAGTAAATCTTACGTACGTTTTTTTCTTATACGTTGATTCTTATCAGTCTTATAGGTGTTGAGTCTTATACGTTGAATCTTATACGTTGTGAAATACAAAAATTTGGATTTCCTGTACTGAAACAGGATTTTGCTTACTATATCGACTTTGTTCCGATACATTGCTGATCTCAAGAAATTATGTCTTGAATTCTTATTAGTTTTTTTAAGACTTCGATTATTGATCTTTTCGAAAGTTATGGCAACGAGAGCGGACATTTTGGTCCACCGAGAGAAAAAAATCAGGGAGCACTACAACAACTAGACTTGTAAAGAGTCGGCTTCCCAGCCCAAAAAGTGAGAGAGGTGGTTTCAGTCATCATCTTTACATGCAAAACGGGTGACTGGAACATCCTGACGTCGTCTTCAGGGCAGCGCAACCGAGCATCACAAAAATTGTAAGACCGAGACAATTTGGGTTAGAAAAAGAAGGATTTCACCAGAAAAGACGAAAGTGACCGCAATTGACGAAAAACAGGTAAAAACTTAGAAAAACTGGTTATATTCGAAAAATATTAAACTCACTCGTACTCATAAATTGATATTGGTCGCACGTAATGAAGGGGTGGGAACTTGAAAAACCAGCTTTCAAAAAAAATTCGGTAAATTTATCGAATTTTTGTGCTATTTTTTGATCGAATATTTGAAAAATCGAAAATTTGGTCAAGTTTTTGATAAACTGGTAAATTATTGTTCAGTGTAGTTGGGGTAACAGTATAATACAGGTATTCAACAAAAAATTTGAATTTTGACGAAATTTTTGAGAATTGTCGGTTTTACTGATTTTTGAGAAAAAATCTCAAAAAACATCTAAAACAAGAAAGGTTCGTAGTTTTTAGTCCTGATACGGTAAATACAAATTGATGTGAGCTTATGGTATCCGTTTTGGGTGCTAGTTCGTTGTTCCACGCCATCAATAGTCTACCAAAAATCGCCCAAAATCGGTATAAAAGCACTGTACTTTCACTTCCGGGATAAAGCTTGAATCCTTTTGCTGTTAACGAAAGAAAAACGGTGCAATATTAGTTGGACAACGTCTTCCGGTACAAAACTGATGTCATAATCTGGCACGACGCTATAAACAATTCGTTGACTTCTCTCCGAACGAATAATTTTCGAGCACTAGCGTTTTCCGAACTTTCTAATGTGCTAGAAAGTTACCAAACTCGTTTGAAAGCTATAGTTTATTGCCCGCGAAACGGAGCACCAAATATATTTGTTTTTCTTAAGCAAACAGACGTTGTGACTATCCATGTACTGATTGACCTAGTGTCAAAGCGGAAACAGAAAGATCCAAAATTAGTAAAAGAGTGCTATCAACTGCATCAGAAAGCTCATTTGGCACTTAAGTCGTTAACTTTAATTTTAACGCATCAGAAGTCACTTCGCCGCTTGCTTAAGAAAACTCGTCATAGCAAACTCAATAAACGACGCCGCAGAGCCAAAAAGAATAAGAAACTCGCCGCTGAAGCGGCGTTAACTTCGAGTTTGCACTGAGTCCTATTGCTTTCCAGCTCGATGACCTCAGTTTAACTACTAAGGGTTATAGAGCTTGTTTTTTGTAGGACCCAATCGCTCCGTCGTGTCCTGCTTTCGTTGCGTGGTTATTGTAGTGTCGTTTGATTGGCACCACTCACTTTTTAAGGTTTTCAATTATCGCATCCGCCGCTCCACCGTTTTCCCGTTTCCTCACTCGATCGCCGCGTGGTCGCGACTCAAGCGTTTCCGGTCCTCTTGTTGTGCGCAAATATTATAGTCCTATTACGTATTGGTGTTTTGCTCTCTGAGTCTCAAATGGTTGTGGGTTCTGTGTCCCCAGTTTAAACTACAGGGGTTATAGAAACTATTGTAATTGAGACTCAGTCGTTCCACCCTAATCTTCGTTCGTTCCTCGAGTTACGCCCCAACTTCTATCTCCCCTGTCACGAGAATTGTCCAATTAATGATCACTTTGTTTTACCCAATTTGTTCTATCTCCTAAATTGTTGTCCTAAAATCCCAATTTTGCAGTGCACTAAGTTCAATATTGTTTCACCTTCCCTTTCTGTTTCACCAAATCTGTAAGTTAATCTTTTGTTTTTTTTACTCCCATTATGTCAAATCCCTTTTTAAGCAAAGTTTCTAAGGTGTATGAGGCAAGGGCCAAGATTGAGAAAGAGTTGTGCAAACTTTACGAAAGCTTGATGACGCTATCCACAAAAAAGCGAGGCGAGTGAGAGCAGAGAGTTTTGTTACCAAATCTACTCGAAAATTGTATAACAAAAAATGATAGCCTGTTAGGTCTTGCAGCTAAGACTGAACAAGCAGAGAAACTTCAGTCCGAATTAGAAGAATGGCTGGCAGTTGTGAAAAAAAGACACGATGAAAATATGGAAAATGCCCGAGACTATATAGACTCCACTCAGGAAATTCAAAAAAAGGCTCTCAAAGATCCCACAAATCCTTGTCTGCTGGTACCTCTTCGAAGGCTTCAACCGCTCGCCGGAAAGACTTTTTATTAGCAAAAATTAGACGAGAAGAAGTGGAGGAAGAAAATAAAGCGTCTGCTCGAATAGCTGAAAGAGAGTACGAGATTGAGATGGGAGAGAGAGAACGTGAAATGGCTGAGAGAAGGCATGAGATAAAATTGTTTTCTAAGAAATGTCAAATAGACCTCGAGAAAATGCATGAGGAAAACCGAAACGTCTCGTTGAAGCTAAAATGCAGGAAGTCAACTTAATGGACGATGAATCTTTGCTTTTAGAGACCGCCACTAATAGTTCCTCAAAACATGGCAGTATCTACTCAACAAAGAGCGAAAATCGAGTCAAAGAGTGGGTTGAGTCAGTTGGTAGCGCTAACAGAAAAAATCCAGCGCTTGTTTCGAACAAACTATTTCTTCCGCGGCAGCAGATGCACAAAATAATATCTCTTTCGTCCATGAACAGGGTAATACTGTCGAGAATCTTATTTTTGAGAACCATCGATCAGAAATGAACGATCAAAACCAACAGCATGCACCGCAATTGATTCCTCAACCGTCAGATTTGGCTGGAAATGATGATCTTATCCAGCAAATCAATCAAGGCAGCGAAGAGCCTGAACTCATTAATCCGATCTCCGAAGTAAACAATCAAAACGAATGCCTGCCGAAAATGACACTGTAATTCTGGCAGTCTCTTACTGATCAAGAATCTGCTTGCTACCGTGGTTTAATTTTTCAAACAAATCAACCTAGCTCGTCTCTGAAAGGCAATGCATACGTGAACCAGCCACAAAACACGAGAAATTTACAGACTTCATCTCCAGCTCATGATTTTTTGACAGCAGCATACACCCCTCAACATAATCGGGATAATGCTTTCGCGGCCGACGCTCAACTCAACCACTTGGCAGCGCAATTAGAAGCAAATTTGCCTGCAGCTGCGGCAAGCCCACTCCACCACCAGGCTTTATCAATACCAGACAGTCACTACACGCCTAACTTGAATACATGGACCCTCGCTAATGTTCCCTTAAACACCAAATCAAATGCTTTCACGATGGCTCCGCAGAGGTCCAATGTTAATGTCACGGCAAACGTACCTGTTTCAGTAAACACCGTAGGTGGTACAACGTACTACCGTAACCCAATTTCGAGTGCAATAGTAGATAACCAGGCGTTCCAAACAATACCACTCCTACTGGGATATCCACCCGTTTCGTCCTCGCTGTCTTACCCTCGAAATCCACTACCAATGCAACAACTTTTTTTTGTCGCACCCTCCAGCATCTCAACAAGTAACAGTAAAAGATCTGCCGAGTTGCTTAGTTTCAGCAAGAGAGATCCCCTACCCGAGTGGAAACTTTCCCAATTCAACGGCGACCCCCTTCAATGGCATGAATGGTACGGCCAATTTAGTAGTGCGATCGATTCGCAGACATTGAGTGATGACGTTAAGCTAACGTACCTAAAAACATTGGTAACAGGGAAAGCAAAGGCTGCAATTGCCGAATTTGCCTATTGTGGGTCAATGTATAGAGATGCCTTGAAAACGCTTGAGCGTAAGTTCGGACAGCCACAGGCAGTGGTGACTGCGCATCTTGATAAATTGTCCAACTATCCACCGGTAAAAATGCATAACTCAGACTGTGTAATCAGCTTTGCTACTGTAGTCTCAAGTCTCGTTGGCGTATTCAGGTCATTGTCATATGACACAGATCTTCGTAGCTCGTCCCTCTTAAACCAAGCAGTTCAAAAGCTTCCACCTAATTTAACAGAATCCTGGTCAATGCACACCGTGAAGAAAGAGTGGTTGAGACCAACCATGTTAGATTTTAACGATTGGCTGAAAGAGAAAGCAGAAGCTCATGAGCGCATGAAAGCAATCTCTTTCAAGGGAAAAAATGAGGATAATGGTAACATAAGTGTAACAAAAACAAAAGTTTCTTCCAAATTCTTTGCTGCTAATGCAAATGCAAAACAACATATCTCTAGTAAAGCTTCCCAGAGTGCAAAAAATGATCAATTGCCCTGCGCCCTTTGCAAATGTCAACATCCCATTTGGCGATGTCAATCTTTCAAGGAAAAGACCCCTACGCAGCGTGCTAAGATTGTTGCAGAAAACCAACTTTGTTTCTCGTGCTTGAATGGTAAGCATTCATTCCGAACATGTCCACGTCAACAAAAATGCACGATTGAGGGCTGTCGAAGCGCTCATAACACATTACTTCATGGGGCAGAACGCGTTTTTCCCGTAAGCATTGAGAAGAAAAGTAACGTTTGCACGCTGACTAAAGTCAACTCCACAAAAAATCATCAAAAACAGTTGAAAATGCAAAGTCTATGGGAACGACTAGTTCCTCGGGACTCACTTCAATAACTGATGTAAAAGGGCTTCTTCAGGTTCGTGAAGTTGATCTTTTAAGTCCCTCAGATGTACGCACTAGAGAACTTGTTCTCTGTGACACAGCTTGTAGTCATTCTTGGATGTCCAGTAAGCACGCTAGTCGTCTTCAATTGAAGGGTACCACATTAAAGCTGACCGTGAAAGGCATAAATACTCAAGAAACTATAACAACGGAATCTGCACGGTTACTGTCCAACCAATAGGCGAAAACATTTGCTCTCCGTTTGATCTACTCCCTTATGTAAAAACAAATTTACGAGTAGGTTCCGACATTATTGATAATACTGCCATTCAAAAAAATATCCTCACTTAAGCGTATTACCGAACAAGACGTATGACTACGCAAACGTCGAGATGATGCTAGGCCAAGACGCTTACCACGCCATCCGCCCGATCAAGTATTTTGAGACCGAATCGAAATCCTCAACCGTTGCCGTTCGCTTACCGTTGGGATGGGTATTAAGCGGTCCGTTGCCATCTTCATCTGGTCTGATTTCTACTTGTTTCAAGGCAGTAGCTAAACAAGATTCCGAGTTAGCATCCCAAAAAAAATCCTGGTATGATATGGAGTCATATGGGGCTGTCAAGCAGGTCGATCCCCGTTCAGCCTCTGGCCATCGGGCAACTGAGGTCCTCGAACAATCCACCGTACACAATGAGGGCCGTTATCATGTAGGCATGCTTTGGTCTTCAGACGAAGTAAAACTCCCCAACACATTTTTCAGCAATGGTGCAGTTCAAATCATTGGAAAAGAGATTAAGTAAAGATTCCATTTTGTACAAGCGTTATGCACAGACAATTCAAGACGATCTTGATAAAGGCTATGTTATTAAAATGGAAAATTGAGACGAAAAGCATTGCTCCGGAAGAGAATGGTATCTGCCTCATCACCCGGTTGTAAACCGCAACAAGTCGGAAAAAGTTCGTAGGGTGTTGAATGGTGCTTCAAAGTTTCAGGGTATATCTTTGAACAGTTTATTACTCACCGGTCCAGACCTGTTGCAGAGACTAATCCATACTCTGATACGCTTTCGTCAGCATCAATTCGCTGTTTCCGCTGATATTGAGGGTATGTTCTTACAAGTAGGTGTTTTGCCAGCGATACAGTCAGTTTTGCGTTTCCTGTGGCGGGATGATCCCTCAATGAACATTGAGGTATACCAGTACACAAGGCACATATTCGGTGCAAAAGATTCACCAACTTGCGCCAATTATGCGTTATTGCGTACCGCAAGAGACAATAATTCAGATTTTCCAGAGGCGGCGCAACCCGTTTGCCAAAAATTTATATTAATGATTACCTTGACTCAATGGAGTCAACCATCATAGTACAAAAAATATCGCGCGATTTGATCGAACTACTCAACAGGGGAGGTTTCAAGCTGACTAAGTTCATCAGCAATAACCCTGGCCTCCTCGAGGAGCTGGAGGACAAATCAGTTGAACAGGTTCCAGAAGAAATAGGCGCCTCAAGGGAGGAGTCATCATCTCATGTTCTAGGTTTGAAGTGGGATCATGTAAATGACACACTAGTTGTTAGCTGCGGAACAATATGTGATGCCTCAAAAGCTGTTACACAAAGGCTGGAATTGAGCCTTGTATCAAAAATATTTGACCCAATTGGGCTTGTTTCTCCTTTTACTGTGAAAGCCCGGCTCCCCCTCAAAGATGTCCGGCAACTTCACGGTCAGTGCTGGGATGATGTACTCCCAAGGGAAATGATTGAGCGTTTCGAGTCCTGGAGCTCAGGATTATCAAAACTTGGGCTAATGAAATTACCTAGGAGCTACTTTTTCGTTTCGTTCGAGCACTTAGAATTACATGTCTTTGGTGACAGTTCACAGGAGGCGCTCAGCGCAGTTGCGTTTTAGCCTTCGTCATTGGAAAGGCACGAGTAGCTCCGATGAAAGTGCTCACCGTTCCTAAACTCGAAATCCAAGCGGCTTTGCTGGCATCCCGCCTCAGGGAGGAAATATGCGAGGCGCTCATCATTCGGATTCAACGCACGTTTATGTGGACAGATAGTACCACAGTCTTTCAGTGGTTGAATTCCCTAGAGAAACAGCCTATATTTTTCGAGAATCGTGTCTCTGAGATTCTAGAGGGAACAACAGTCGATCAATTGCATCACGTGGCAACGCAGAACAACCCGACCGAAGCCGGCACGAGGGGATTGTCCTCGGAGGCGTTGCAGAACAGCGCTTGGTTACGTGGTCCTGATTTTCTTCGTACATCTGAATTTCCGTTTCCCCCGGACATCGAAGTGGTGTCGAACATCAAGTTGAAGCGTCATGCAGCTGATCCCAACCCTTTAGACAACTGTTCCGTCCTACATTCCAACTGTTTAAATTCTGATTTCAGCATTCATCTTCGCAAATACAGTTCGAATCCTAAACTTCTTCGAATCGTTGCGTATGTCCTACGTATTCTTCCACGGCACGCCACCTACCGATCTGTAGATGGAAACATAGTAGAACCTGAGGAAATTACCGCAGCAGAAAAAAAAGCTGCAGCTTCTTACACAAGCAGAGTCTTTCCCAATTGAGCTTATGCAACTCCGCAGTTCGGAAAAAATCAGTAAGAGAAGCCCTATCGCTGCGTATTCGCAGTTTTTCGGGCCCGGTGGCCTGCTCCGTTCCAGTGGCCGAATTAAGCGCTTCACCGACCTCTTGTTCAGTTTGAAACACCCCATAATCCTCGACGGTCGACACCCACTGGTGTACATTTTCTTACGCCATATGCACCTCAAAAATCATCATGAAGGTAACGATTATCTTCGCGCAATTGTCCAACAGCAGTATGCTGTTCTGAAGCTTCGTTCTATCCTCCGCTTGATTGTGTCCTTTGCAGAAAACGAAGCAATAAGCCTGTCCAATCTATGATGGCTGATCTTCCGTCCGAACGTCTTGCCTTCAGGTGTCCGCCCTTTACGAATGTCGGTCTTTACTACTTTGGTCCGTTTCACGTCACGATCCGTCGGTACTCTGAGAAAAGGTGGGGTTTCCTGCTCACCTGTCTAACGACCTGAGCAGTTCATGTTGAGATTGCACTTTCGATTGATACAAATTCGTGTGTTAGGGGTATTGAACGCTTCATTGCTCGTCGTGGAATGCCGTTGGTCATATGTTCCGACAACGGCACTAACTTTTTTGGTACAGAGAGAACTGTTGCTATGTTTCCTAAACTTGGACAAACAAAACATTGCTTCGGAGCTGGCACTAGGGGGAGTCAAGTGGAAGTTTAATACACCCGCTGCACCGCACCATGGAGGTGTTTGGGAAGGGCTAGTGCAGAGTTTCAAGCAAACACTTTACGCAGTCCTTGGCAATCGTCGGCTTACAGATGAAATACTCCTCACTGCTTTCTATCTGGTAGAACAGTCACTAAACAACCGCCCATTGACTTCCGTAAGTTCCGATGCCAACGATTTAGATGCATTAACGCCAAACCATTTTCTTATGGGAATCGCAGTACTTGCCTTCCTTCACTCACCCCTATCGATGACTTCAATCACCGAAAGCGATACGCCAGAGCTCAAGCGTACGCTAATGCCATTTGGAAAAGATGGTTAAAAGAATATCTTCCCCCATTGAATCATCGTTGTAAATGGAAGACTCCGTCCGATGAAATCTTGAAAACCGGTAACCTAGTTTGGATAATCGATAGCGACAGCCCAAGAGGCTATTATCCATTGGCCCGCATTTTGAGTCTACGTAATGGTAACGACGGAATCCCACGGTTCGCCCAAGTTCAAACAAAATCCGGCTCATTGATTCGTCCTATTGTTAATTTGATACCAGTTTTCGAATCATCAGTTTTGGGGCCTGAAGATGTTGCTGACGCAATTGCGTGTAAGCGTAAATGAAAGAGCATTTTACTTGTGCGTTCGCACAGATTTTTCCAACTGGGATATAGCCTAATGGTTAGGACCTCAGTCCCTTAATCTAGAGGTTGCGGTTCGAACCCCGGTGGGAGCAAATCTCTTTTTTTATATATAAATGGAATCCAGAGGTCAAATTAATAGCATTTTTGACCTATTCCGACCTTGAAAAGAGCATCAATTACGTTTGGCCGACAACCTTGCTAGTTGTCTGATGCAGTAAATCTTACGTACGTTTTTCTCTTATACGTTGATTCTTATCAGTCTTATAGGTGTTGAGTCTTATACGTTGAATCCTATACGTTGTGAAATACAAAAATTTGGATTTCCTGTACACAAACAGGATTGTGCTTGCTATATCGACTTTTTTCCGATACGTTGCTGATCTCAAGAAATTAAGTCTTGAATTCTTATTAGTTTTTTTTAAGACTTCGATTATTGATCTTTTCGAAAGTTATCGCAACGAGAGCGGACCGAAACTTTTATTATAGACAGAGATTAAATCAAATCAACGAAGTTGCTGTGATAACACAGATGGAACTTTTGTCAGCTGACTATGTTAGATGGGCCTTTGACCAGCTAGTTACACTAGATGCAAAGTCCAACTCAACACATCGGCATTGAAATTAATTGGTCTTCCATGCTTATCTTGAATATGAAATTCAAAATATTCGATTCTATCTTTTGTCACGTTTTGATATAAGACATTAGTTGGTATAATATTTATAAAGAAGCCTGGTTCCGTTAGATTAAATGTATGTTGTATATCCGTGTTATTATCATTATCTTTAACACCAAATATCACATTACAATGAATGTTAATAGTACTAAAAACCATAATATCAATAATCTTTTGATATGTATTTTTACCTGGTTTATACACTAATTTTCTATATCTTAGTAATGGGTTATTGTGTTTTCTGCATCAAAGCTAAGTGCACCTTGTTTATTTCCATTATACATTTCATTGTCTTCTAATCGGTTTCTATTATAACATTACCTTCATTTTCTTCTTTTACTAATTCTGCTATTTCAGTTAATTCATATGCACCTGGTAATAGTTGAATATAATAAGGGGATTCCTTTATAAATATAATTAAGAATAGACGTAACGTTAGAGCTAGAGCTAGATATAGTCTTATAGTTAGTGTTAGCGTTGGTGTTCGTGTTAGTGCTAGATTCAGTATTAGAGCTAGAGTTAAAGCTAGAACTATCTAAAACCACACTGGTTTATAAAAAATGGTTAACCTTTTGTTCACATTAAACACTGAGCTATAAACCCTATCATCAAATCATCTAATCAAAACTAATTTTGTTGTATTAAGTATAGTCCACTAAAATTTTTCTGTTGATTTTATCATTCTGAAGTTAAGTGTATGTTCTTCTTAAGTTTTAGTTAAAGCTTCATGTATCTTTTGTAGTTCCCATAAGATTAAGTTGTCTGTCATTTTTTAACCCGATAAAATGGAACTTGAAATCAATAAACAATATATGTATAACAATGACATACACAATAGCCGGATTCTAAGTTATAAACCAAACAATCTACCAACAATGAATACAGTTAACAATAAATTTAAAAATTTAATTAGTAGAGGAGAGAATCATTAAAACATACACGAATCCTATTAAGAGATTGAGTTGATGGTTTCAGGTAATGGCAGTGGTATAATAGCTAATGATGCTAATGTTAGATTTGTGGACTATGGTGTAACGGCACTATTTAGTACCAATATTGATAAATTAATCGAATATATAGATCATTGTCATCTTAATCTATTAATGTATAAACTACTAACTAGCACAAGGGAAAAATATGAAAGTGGTTTTGTTAGAGATCAAAGAGAAAGAGATAAAAGGCGATCATATAGCTTCACAAATAAAAGGCGATCATATAGCTTCACAAAGAAGGTCATATGTATATGATGATTAAAATGAACGATCTATGTGGATTTATAAATGATTTAGAAAAGACTATAAATGACATAAGCTTTAAGTTAATACTAAAAAAATAGCAATGATAGAGCGTTATTTAGAGTTAAAGCAGGAGCTGGTGTAGTAGCTAATAATTGTTATATAGAAATTAGAGATAAAGTTTGTTGCGTACCCTGTATAGATCCTTTAGCTTCTATAGAAGAAAAGCCCTTTTACAAGAATGTACCAGATGATACTAACTTCTTGTTTGATATAGGTGTAGTGAGTGTTTTTGAGATACTTGTTAACTTTGAGATGATTGTTAACTTTAATAGAAATTATAATAGATTACTAGATAGTATTAAACCATATATAAACTATAGAACATTTGAAGGTAAACATAGAGTATATATATATTCGATACTAGATACCCAAGAGATCATATAGGAGCACTAGCAATACAACTTTACTTTAAATTTGCTCGTGGTGTTGCTGATAATATATTTCATGCATTAGTATCAACTAGAAGGATTGTTAGTGTTAATAGTGATGGTAGTAGGATGGTTGATATAGTGCAGTAGACACTATTAGCAGTGGGCTTATATTTCCGTAGTGTCTTAGTTTTTGTTAATGGTTTAGTAATAGTTCTATGTAATACTTTAGTAATAGTTATAGTTGATACTTTAATAATATTTTAATAATACTTTAGTAATAGTTGTAGTTAAAGCTTAGGTAATACTCTAGTTATATCTATTACTCTAGTTACACTATCATTATATATTTAGAATCTTAGTCAGACTTACTTAAATTAACAAATGCTTTAGTATAAATAATATCTATTTTCTTTTCATTTGCTTTAATTAGACCTTTACCTTCAGTTCTAGTCTTAGTCTTTGTCTTAGTTTTAGTCTTAGTCTTTGGGTTTACAAAGTCTTGGGTTATCTTTTTCACCTTCCATTCTTTAATATATAAATATGAATTTTTTACAGAAATTTAAAACTAATTCATATTGCGTTGGTGGCAGACAATATAGTGGAATTAATAACATAAGAAGATTTATTACAGTTAAAGGAACTAAAATATTAAAGTTTGGTTGTACTAAATGTAACAGAAATAAGTCAATGATTGTCAGTGATGCAACAATAGAAGCAGAGGGATTGAAAGATATCTTTAAAAGTTTTGGTAAAGCAACAGTTAACTTTGGAAAGAAAGTTGCTAATAATCCAGTCAGAACATTAGAGATAGCAAGTGAAATAGGAAGTGCATCTGCAACTGGAAACCCTAGAGCAGCTTTATCAGCCACACCTGATTTAGTTAAAATTGAAGTTACTGGTAAAGGTATAAATGTAGTACAGAAAGGTAGAGGCTTTTATTTAGGTACAAAGAAGATGATGTAATTATATTAGAGTTTAAATATAACTATAACTCTGGCTATGGGTATAACTATGGGTATAACTATGACTAAGGCTATGGCTATGACTATAACTATGACTATGACTAGTTCTAGATCTAATGGTATATATTAATATTAATATTTTTTTACTACATATATTATTATTAATTATTAATTTTTGTTTAAAAAAACGCTCAATTTACTTTTCCTATATACCTAAACCAGTCCATTACATTTTTCATTGTCAATTATATTATCATTCAGTGATTTAGTATATAGTTTATTAAATTTGTCAATAGACTGTTTACTTAAAAAATATACATTTATAAGTACTTTATAATTTTAGTTCTTATTTTAGAATAAATTGTTTTTGATAATGAACCACAAACAGTTGTTGTAGCAAAAGCTTTTATTATAGAATAAGGTACTCCTATACCTGTTAATGCAACTGATGTTGATGTTGCTGTTGTTGCTATTGATGCTAATAGTATTTCTGTTATCCCAGCAAGATTAAAATAATTTTTATAATACTTAACTTCTCATCATAAATATTAGTTTCACTTTCATAATAGTTTGTAAAATCTTTTATAATGTTAATATTGTTATTAAAGTTTCTTCCATTTTTATATAGTAAAAATTTTTGCATTAGTCATAGTCATCGTCATTGTCTTATTCATAGCAATAGATATAGTCATAGTCATAGTCATAGATGTAGTCACAATTAGATTGTAAAAAAATTCTCAAGCTCTTTCAATATATCTTCAGGATCAAAATCATGATGCATCTCTAGTCTTGCTTGTTCTTTTTTGTCTACTAGCTTACTTTCTAATAACATAGCTAAAATATATTGTGCTATTGTTTTCCATTCTTTATAAGAACTACATCAACAGCAGAACTAGTCTTTTCATTAACTTCTTTAAATTCCCTTAAACCAGTAGTAAACATCTAATCTAGCAGTATGTTAATAATGTTCTGATTAAACTTATTATTATCAAATGCTTGTTTTAATTGATTGTACTTAGAGATTTTGTCACTAAAAACCTTATTACAAAAGTGAGCTGTATTTGTGACTTCATTTGTTGATATATTAAACCCAATAATTAGTTCTTCATTAACTTGTATTTTGTTTAGCTTAAATGTTTTAGTTGTAGCTTTATCAAACACACGTTTTCTTAATTCAGTTGTATTTTTACTTAAAATATCGATTTTATTAGGGGAAGATAACAAGTTGTTATCACAATACCCTTTATTAATAAAATCTTTTTCAATGGGGCTGTAAATTTGTAATTTTATAGGTATCTTTCATGACAATATTATCAATATCTTCTAGGAATAATTGACGGGCCTTACTTGCTGATAGATTGTTGGTTGTTGATTATTGATGTTTAGCCTGGTCAATTGTATTTCTTGTCATATTTGTTTTTCTTTTTAGAGAGATTTATCTACTTTGTAGCTGACCGGAGGTGAATTTTCAATGGTTCCAAAACCTTATCATTAGATTCAAAACTAGACTCGGATATTAATAATTTCTGTCCATGGTATTTGCCTTCCATTATCTCACCATTAATATCTTCTATTTTATATAATGATGGCTGAGTTTTTAAAACTTGATTAATTTTAAATAATTCTCTATTCCAGTTAGAAGTATATCCTTTAGAGAATGTTACGTTTGTCAGCATTTCTAACATAATCAACAACTTTAAGTTTAGGTTTAACCTTAGTAGAAGTAGATATAATATAACTAATCTTTTCAGGATTATTAGAAGCATCAACGTGTGTCATATTAATTGTTGCGTGTTCATTGTTATTATATGTTACAAAAGCATTATTTATTATATTTACACAATTACCATCAACTTTGATGAACAATGGTTTGTTAATTATGTGCAATAATGTTTTATTGATTCTCTCAGTAGACACAGCTTTCTGATCCCTATATGTAGAATATAGTTCGATCCCAGAACCGTCTTTTCCAGTATCATATTCTTTAAGTAAAGATTTAAATGTTTTATTGTAAAACTCACTACCTCTATCTACCCATAACTTTTCTGGTTTTCTACCTTCGCCTAATACTATTTTAAAACCATTGGTTATAGATATACGAGATTTATTCTTTAAGGCTATGGTCCATTCAAATTTTGCGGATAAAGCTATAGCAGTTAATGTAATCTTATAATTCTTATTGTATTTACTTAGAGATGATTTGTCCATCAAATTAGTTGAACATGTTACATCTTTACAAAATGGTATTTTTCTTTCCCTTCTGAACTTTTTTATTTGAGGACTAAATAAATTTTTTGATAGTAGTTGTTGTTGTTAAGCTTTAATTGCGCTTTGTTTTTCCATTATGGATGTAGTCATAGCTTTGCTCATTTAACCTAAATAAAAACAATTTTTTCTAGTTGTTCTTGATTAATAATATTCACTTATTATAGTTGTTTAGATATATTGAACTTTTCATCATATAACCCATCATGACCACCCTTTGTTTCTAGTATTAGTAGTTAAGTCTTCCTATTAAATTGTTTGGATCTTTATGATGGAAACTTTGTTTTTTGGCCATGCTAAGATCCCTAGATTTAATTTGTTTATCACTCTCGAAAACAGTTTCTTCCTCTTCTTCTTCTTCTTCTTCTTCTTCTTCTTCTTCTTCTGCTTCTTCTGCTTCCTTCTTCTTCTAATGCACCTTGTTCATAATCTGTAGTGTCACGTCGATATGTTTCATCTTCGCTAGTAGAAAACACTATTGGTGGTGCACTCTGTGAAGTGGGTCTCACAATAATAGCTAATATTGTTCTTATAAGTTTTGCGCTATTACTTTTAGTATCTCCTCGTTGTCCATATCCCTTAGAAATTGGTTTATTTTGTTTTCATAACTTTTTATATCTCTTTCGGTTACATCTATAATAGTAATAAACATAACAATAAGTAGAAAACACTATTGGTGGTGCACTCTGTGAAGTGGGTCTCACAATAATAGCTAATATTGTTCTTATAAGTTTTGCGCTATTAATTTAGTATCTCCTCGTTGTCAATATCCCTTAGAAATTGTTTTTTTTTTGTTTTCATAACTTTTTATATCTCTTTCGGTTACATCTATAATAGTAATAAACAAAACAAACGCTTAGAAAAATCATAGAAATTAGCTTTCATTTTTATATCATCAGGTCCTAGAGATACGTCTACACCGTTTATTTTAAATTTGTTTAAATTTGGATCAACTGAGATTAATTTGAATGGTTTATTTGTTTTTTTACCCATAAAACATCAATCATATCTTTGTCTACAGCAAATGTTTTGCCTCAATCATCTTTTATTGTTACAGGTGGATCGCGTGTGAATGATAATAGAGAAGCTCGTTTATCAAGAAAGCTGCACTCTGTGAAGTGGGTCTCACAATAATAGCTTATATTGTTCTTATAAGTTTTGCGCTATTACTTTTAGTATCTCCTCGTTGTCAATATCCCTTAGAAATCGGTTTATTTTGTTTTCATAACTTTTTATATCTCTTTCGGTTACATCTATAATAGTAATAAACATAACAAACCCTTAGAAAAATCATAGAAATTAGCTTTCATTTTTATATCATCAGGTCCTAGAGATACGTCTACACCGTTTATTTTAAATTTGTTTAAATTTGGATCAACTGAGATTAATTTGAATGGTTTATTTGTTTTTTTTACCCATAAAACATCAATCATATCTTTGTCTACAGCAAATGTTTTGCCTCAATCATCTTTTATTGTTACAGGTGGATCGCGTGTGAATGATAATAGAGAGGCTCGTTCATCAAGAAAGCTGCCACGACGTTGGTGTGAGATGGTGTCAGCTAATGCTGCTAAACTGTTGTTTTGAAGAGCTTGCATTGTTGCAGCATGGACCTGCCATGTTTCGTTATAGGCTTGCATTGTTTCGTTATTAGTGTTTAAAGTTTTTGTTAAAGGATCAAATAACTCTTCTATTTCACAATAATATTCTTCTTGTTTTAATTTATCTTCTGATCTATTTCTTCTGTTTTGTTTCTCTAGACTATTTAATTCTATAAATTTTTCTAGTTTAATCATTTTTGTTTGTTAAAAAAAATTATAAATCATTATATATTTATGATGAATAGATAAAAGTTTGAATAGATATAAGTTTTTATCAAGAGGGCAGTTTAGAACAAAATTTATATAGAATTTTTCATTATCAATGTTACTCTGACTTATCTTACTAGTTTTAATAGTTGCCATTTTATCTCCTACTTTTTGTATTTTACAATCTTTTACAGCTCTTTCTTTGTCATACATTAATGCATTATAATAGTCTACTTGTTTAACATTAATTTTTTTCTTTATTCCTGTCTCTTTTGATGTTTAATTCTTAAAACTATAAGTCTTTGGTTTCAGGACTTCTTCTATAACTCTTCCCCATTTCATGTTTGAATTTACCTGGAACTTTATTATTAATTTCAATTAGAGTATCCAAATTACTTAAGTCCATGTATTCATCAGGAACATTACCTCCAGTAACACATAATACAAAACTATCAGTATCCATATAGTGAAGGTTTAGATCTCTAAGTGATGGTTTTGATACATTACAAAAGAGTTCATACATGTGGAGTTTACCGAGTTCTAATACAGTTGCACCTAAATATAGTTTACCGAACAGAGAATTAATCATTAACATAAGTATATCTTTCTCGACCTCAGTTTTAGCTACTGTTCTCATCTTGGAATTAAGCTCAAAATAATCTTTAAAAATATAGTCTTGTTTGAATTTAATTATTCTACGAACTTTAGTAAATTTTATACCCATCCTAACAACAAACTTTAACAATCTATAGTGTATTGGATATACATGTTTATCATTATGATCTAATATTAGTTTCTCACTTTTTGAAGAATTTTTTGGTCTTTTTTATAACCCAAACCATTATCCTCTACTTCTCCTCTAATAGGTAGTAGTGGAAGTTTACTAGTTCTATCTTTACATTCATTTGTTTAATCTAAATCACAGATAACCCAATAGCCATTGTCAATATAATCATCAGGGTTAAACACCTCGTCTAAAAATATGTCAGTGAAGCTAAAGTCTTTATATGGTAGCTTTTGGTTTAATGCAGAACCAAATAAGTTTTTGGAGTCAATATACAAGATAGACATCAGTTCATCCTTTGCCATGGACCTATTATTATGGGACATCGTCCATGTTTCACCATTAGTAACACATCTATCACCCATAACACCACACACCAGATCTTATATCACTAATGATATCTTTTAGCATTTGTTCATCTAGTATTGTATCTAATTCATTTTTACTTAGTTTTAGAAAACAATTAAAACTGTAACCAGGTAGACTAATAAAAAGTAGAAGATTGAGTTTATTTGTTTGTGTTTAACTTAACAAATGAATTGAAACAATGTACTAACATTCTAACATCATTTTCCATATAATCAAGTGTTAAGTCCTTACCAGTTTTCTTGCTATTATTTATATTAAACTCATCAAATTCAGCTTGGAGTGGTAACTTATTTTTTATTGATGCTATAAAGTCTTCTATTGATAGGTTACCTAATATTATATTATAGCTATTTTAATCTTTAAAGTATTCATAAGGATAAAAAGTTTTACTTTTAATACCACAGATGTTAGAATGTACTAACATTCTAACATCATTTTCCATATAATCAAGTGTTAAGTCCTTACCAGTTTTCTTGCTATTATTTATATTAAACTCATCAAATTCAGCTTGGAGTGGTAACTTATTTTTTATTGATGCTATAAAGTCTTCTATTGATAGGTTACCTAATATTATATTATAGCTATTTTCATCTTTAAAGTATTCATAAGGATAAAAAGTTTTACTTTTAATACCACAGACATTAGCCATTTTACAAGAGACATTGTCATAAAACTGTAACTATCTATAAACTTTAGTATACCTACTCTAAACATGCTAGATTTACCATTAGTACTAGTTAAAAACATTTACTCCTGTTTTACCACTATTCTGTTTAAATAGCTCATCGAATAGTAGATTAAATTCATAACCTTTACCATAATGAGATATAACAGGAATGAATTTTTGTTGTCTATAGATTAAATTGCAAATATAACATGCAGCACTTCTATTTTTACCTGTTTCGTGACAGTGATCTCCTACTTCATTAATATATGTTTTACCACATATATGGAAAGTGTTTTTGGCATCTCGATATAAATTATCTTTTTTATTGAAAATCATTGTTTTGTTTAACTTGAAATTATTCTCAGTTTCTATTTCTAATAGATCTTTGAAATAATCATTCATAGAGCCCAGATCAAAATATGATTCGTAATCACCATTAAAACTAGATCCAACAGCCATTTGTATCTGATCTTACAATTTATATGTATTATCACCAATCTTTTTATTAGCACCTTCAATATATCATTCAATATCAATATAGACAACATTCTTCACTTCTTGTTGTTTGTGATGGTTCTTGAATTTGTCTTGTTTTAATTTGCCTTGTTTTAATTCTGTTTTAATCTTTGGTTTGGTTTGTGTGCAGCATCCATGAGTTTCATTTTTTGTTGAGTGTGAAACCAATAAGTATAATTATCACAAAACCAATACTTTGTGTTTTTAGTATTAGGTCTTTCTAATAATACTTCTATGTTTTTAATTGAAGCACGGTGTTAATCCCAGACTAGTATTCTTAAATTCTTACAATCGCTGACGAAGTTGGTGCATTTATCTAATCGTTCTACTTTTGAAATATCTTCAGTTGAAGGTTTGTAACCATATATTCAAATTATATTTATTCTGTATTTTTATTAAATAATCATATTCATATTCATTATCTTTCCAGCCTTCAATTAGATTAACAATATGTTTATTTTCCCTTGTTGCATTTGTAGGGGGTATAATGCTGCTGTAGTACACAAAAGAAGACAATTAAATTGCTTTTAACATTTAATATTGCTTAGGTTTTACTTCTTAAATCAGTTGTTAGTTCAGTAAAAGATCCTAGTGATGGTTTAGTTTATTCTTATCTTTATTGTATATCTGTCACACCAATAAACTCGTAGTCATAACCATAACCTTCGTATGTTTCTTAGAATAATCAAGCCATTGATTTAGATCTAGTCGATGATCTTCAGTCATATACTCTTCTGTTCTAACTTTTATGTCAGTAGTCTTTGTGCCTCCCTCTGACTTTCTCTTCCTATATAAACAATTAACAGCGACTTTACATTTATACGATCTAAATGGTAGAAATTCATCTAAGATATAATCTACTGATTCCTTTATATTTTCGACAAGCTCATTATTAAATCTATTAATATATATATATATCTGTTTCTAATTAATGCTTGATTTAATATCATAATCATTAGTTGTAGCTATGTTCTCTCTCCAGTGTTTACTCATATGAGTTTTTAGAGCTGTATAAATTTTAAACGTTTCAGCACAGGCTCAACATGGTATTCCAGCTTTGGGCTTGGTTTCAGTTTTAGTATTGTCTTTGAGTTTATGAATGTAATCATCTTCATCTGGATCCTACAGCCTCTCCATAGTTTTATCTGAAGATTCAGTTTTAGGTTTAGTTTCAGTTTTAGTTTTAGTTTTAGTTTCAGCTTTAGCTATAGTTTCATTTTTAGTTTTAGTTTTAGGTTTAAGAATGTAAACATTTTCATCTGGATCATACAAACTCTACACAGATTTATCTGAGGTTTCAGTTTTAGTTTTAGTTTCAGTTTCTGTTTTAGTTTTAGCTTAATTCAAGGTATCAGCTTGATGTAGATCATACACCCTCTGCATTTTCTAAACCTCATCTGAATCAAACATTTTCTCTAATAGTTCTTCATGCTAAGGATCGTGTGATTGATGTTTGTAAAAACTCTTCTTTGTTTCAAAGAACAATTTACAGACGTCACAGAAGTTTGCTTTTGGCACATTATTGTTTGTTGAGTGGGACATTGTTTATTTCATTAGGGAAAATTTTTAATTTTTCAAAAATAGGAAATGAATTGTGAAATCTGTAAAAAAATAGTCCTTTCTTTACAATGTTTTAATGATTGTAAAGAATTAGAACATCGCTGGTATATATCCACAAATATAGTCAGAGTAAATGTTTTTAATAAACATTTAGGAGAACATTATGATGAACAGAGTTTATATTTAACTTGTAGTATGTGCCTGGTTAATAAACATATTTCTTCTTTAGATTTAGAAATGCAAGATGTAAATCATGTATCTATCTTCATAGATATAGATACACACATACCAAAGATATATTCAAGGAATATGTCAAAAGACTTAATATAAAGCCGGTTTTTGTTCAGATTATTTTTGCAAGTTGGTTTTACGTGCTTTTTACACGGTCTCACTAGTTACACTAGTATCTTGGTACGTCCACTGGAGTCAGTGGGGATGGAACCCAAACTATCCGTCTGATAATGGTTAATTACCAGCTTAACTCTGTACTATTGGGTCGCAATAAGTGAGACAGGAATTGATTGTTTTTATTTGTATAAGAGTGGGAATATAGAGTGATGTTTATATGTTGTGGTGGATTTATCCGATACTGTAGTAGTAGATAAAGCTGATTACCCAAGCAGAAACAAGTATCCGTTAGGTTGAGTTTTTGCTTGGATAGAATCTTTTATCCAGAACTTGCAACGTTCTGCTGATGTTTGTCAACATAATTTAAAAGCGTGTTTCCTTTCAATTGAAAGTCCTCGTCGCCTGTATAATACCAGTTGAAATGCTTTCCAAACACGTTCTCATAGAATGCTGGTAACTTCATAGCCACATACAACAGTTGGTCCTCATTGCACATTTCATTGTCAGCATGCATTATTCCAAAGAGACACTTGTGGTTACTATTGTACTGAACAACCGGACCACCCAGGTCAACATCTACAATTAATCAACCCCGGTGACAATCCCGGCTCGAGGTGTCACCGCTAAAAATCGCTAAAAGATGTAAGATTTGCGGTGAATTTGAGTAAAAGTGTAAGATTTGCGTTCAATGCGATGAATGCGGTGAAAAAAAACTTTTAAGCGGTGAAAATTTTTTTTTTCAGCGCTTAAGCGATGAAAAAAAAACTTTTCACCGCTACAAGCAGGATGCGGTGAAAAAAAATTTTTCACCGCTACCAGCAGAATGTGGTGAAAAAAATTTTTTCACCGCTACCAGCAGAATGCGGTGAAAAAAAATTTTTCACCGCTAAAATCGCAAATCTTACAAATATTCACCGCGCTAATTTCAACGCTTATCTTATATTCACAGGAAATACCATTGAAGTAAGTGACAGATGGTGCAGTGGATTACGAAGTTGATGACACGCATGCGGTAGAGGTTCGAACCCTAGTACGTCCGCCTTTTTTTGTAAGAATTCCGTTGAATGCGGTGAAAAAAAAATTTCAACACAAAATTTAACGCAATTCTTACAAAAATTCACCGCTTTCAGCGCATTCAACGCTAAAAGATTCGGGCGCTTTGCGGTGAAAAAAGTTTTTTTTCACCGCTATTCACCGCTAATCTTACATTATTTTTTGTCAAAACCTCGACCCGGGATATAATGTACTTTAAGCGCCCCAGTTGAGACGTCGAATTATGAAAAGACCGTGGTTGACCAATATCGGGCATAGAAAGACAGTGGTCGACCGATGTTTGGTATGAAAAGGTTTTATGTTGACGCTAATAGTCTTGGTCGACTTTATGTCTGCCCTTATGGCCATGGTCGACTTTAGGTCAACCCTAATGGTCATGGTCGACTTTAGGTCGACCGATATGGTCATGGTCGACTTTGGTCAACCGATATGGCAATTGTCGACTCTGAATTTTGACAAATACGTTTTTGCATATATTAAAGTTTTAGGTGTTAATTGTTTTATTTCGGCTTGCAAAAGATAATTATTGCCAAAGCTATAAAAAAACATTTTTTTCCAAGTCTTTTTTGAGCCAACATATTGTCCTTCTATTTCATATCATTGACATGTTTCTAGTGCATCTGATGCTATCTTTGTACATACGGGGTACTCAACACTCAGTTTAAACTACCCATGTATCCTTAAAAACGCACCGAGCATTTGTTAAAAGAGACCTATGAGCAGACTTAAGGTCGACCGTACTGGATATGAAAAGACCATTGGTCGACTTATGAAAAGAGTTTAAGTCGACGATATCAGATATGAACAGACTATTGGTGGACCAATATTGGATATGAAAAGACCGTTGGCCGACTTATGAAAAGACTTTAGGTCGATTATCACTATGGAAGTCGACCGTGTATTTAAGTTAGGAAATTACCCCCCATGTCGACTTCATAAGTCTTTTCATAAAGGCGACCTCTCAACTGGGGCGACCTCCCGGATCTGATTGTCGCAGAAATTTCAGAACTAAGCCATGAAATTTTCCCCACTGATTTTTACTATTGGGATATGTTTTACAATTGAAAGTCTATGACATGCAAGTCTGGGCGCTGCAGATTGGTGAAGTATATTTATGTCCTAACTTTTCTCGACTATCCTTGCAGGAAATCTGTATATAAGGATTTTTACTGTGAAACTTAACCCGAGATGTTTTATCTCTTTTTGGTGAAAAAGAGGGGAACGTCGGGAATCTCGAAATTTTTACTTTGGGGGTCGATTTTTTGCTCCATCATATAGAAAAATTGATTAAAAAATAAAAATTTTTTATTTTTGTTCTTATTTTGTCTCCTTTCAACAATTTCTCTTGCAATCAACTGATTATTTTCTTTTGAAATATCTCAAACAATAGTTAAAAGTTGGTAAAACCATAAGCTCAGGGGTCTGGGTTGGGAGGTTGATTTTTTTGCTCCATCATATAGAAAATTTAATTTAAATACAAAAATTTTTGAATTTTTTATAACTTTGTCTCCTTTCAACACTTTCGCTTGCACCCAACTGATTTTTCTGGAAAATCGTAAACATAAATTGAAAGTAGGCAAAAGCAGGAGCTGAAAAATCTATGTTGGTGGTCGATTTTTTCCTCCATCATATAGAAAATTTGATTTAAAAATAAAAATTTTCGATTTTTGCTCTACTTTTGTCTCTTTTCAACACTTTCTCTTGCACCCGCACGATTTTTTGAAAAATTGCAAACATTAATTGAAAGTAGGCAAAAGCAGGAGCTGAAAAATCTGTTTTGGTGGTCGATTTTTTGCTCCATCATATAGAAAATTTGATTTAAAAATAAAAATTTTCGATTTTTGCTCTACTTTTGTCTCTTTTCAACACTTTCTCTTGCACCCGCACGATTTTTTGAAAAATTGCAAACATTAATTGAAAGTAGGCAAAAGCAGGAGCTGAAAAATCTGTTTTGGTGGTCGATTTTTTGCTCCATCATATAGAAAATTTGATTTAAAAATAAAAATTTTCGATTTTTGCTCTACTTTTGTCTCGTTTCAAAACCTTCTCTTGTAACCAACTGATTATTTTTATTGAAATATGGCAAACATTGGTTAAAAAAAGGATGAAAACATAAGCTCAAAAGTCTAGGCTCGGGGGTCGATTTTTTGCTCCATCATATAGAAAATTTAAGTTAAATACAAAAATTTTTGAATTTTTTATATATTTAGTCTCATTTCAACACTTTCTCTTGCTCCCAAATGGTTCTTCGAAAAATGGCAAATCTGAACTGAAAGTAGGCGAAAGCAGGAGCTGAAAAATCTATGTTGGTGCTCGATTTTTTGCTCCATCATATAGAAAATTTGATTCAAAAAGAAAAATTTTCGATATTTGCTCTAATTTTGTCTCGTTTCAACACCTCCTCTTGCAACCAACTGATTTTTTCTTTGAAATATCTCAAACATATATTTCAACACTTTCGCTTGCACCCAACTAATTTTTCTGGAAGATCGTAAACATTAATTGAAAGTAGTCAAAAGCAGGAGCTGAAAAGTCTATGTTGGTGGTCGATTTTTTGCTCCATCATATAGAAAATTTGATTTAAAAATAAAAATTTTCGATTTTTGCTCTACTTTTGTCTCTTTTCAATACTTTCTCTTGCACCCGCACGATTTTTTGAAAAATTGCAAACAATAATTGAAAGTAGGCAAAAGCAGGAGCTGAAAAATCTATTTTGGTGGTCGATTTTTTGCTCCATCATATAGAAAATTTGATTTAAAAATAAAAATTTTCGATTTTTGCTCTACTTTTGTCTCGTTTCAACACCTTCTCTTGTAACCAACTGATTATTTTCATTGAAATATAGCAAACATTGGTTAAAAATAGGTGAAAACCTAAGCTCAAAAGTCTAGGCTCGGGGGTCGATTTTTTGCTCCATCATATAGAAAATTAAATTTAAATACAAAAATTTTTGAATTTTTTATAAATTTAGTCTCATTTCAACACTTTTGTCTTGCTCCCAAATGGTTCTTCGAAAAATGGCAAATCTGAATTGAAAGTAGGCAAAAGCAGGAGCTGAAAAATCTATGTTGGTGCTCGATTTTTTGCTCCATCATATAGAAAATTTGATTCAAAAAGACTGATTTTTTTCTTTGAAATATCCCAAACATTAGTTAAAAGTAGGTAAAAGCATAAGCTCATAAGCCTAGTTTGGGGGGTCGATTTTTTTGCTCCATCACATAGAAAATTTGATTTAAATACAAAAATTTTCGGAATTTTTTTATAACTTTTGTCTCCTTTCGCTTGCACCCAACTGATTTTTCTGGACAATCGTAAACATTAATTGAAAGTAGGCAAAAGCAGGAGCTGGAAAATCTATGTTGGTGCTCGATTTTGTGCTCCATCATAGAGAAAATTTGATTCGAAATTAAAAATTTTCGATTTTTGCTCTACTTATGTCTCGTTTCAACACATTGTCTTGCAGCCAACCGATTATCTTCTTCGAAATATCTCAAACATTAGTTAAAAATAGGTGAAAACATAAGCTCAAAAGTCTAGATTGTGGGGCCGATCTTCTGTTCCATCATAAAGAAAATTTAATTTAAATACAAAAATTTTCGAAATTTTTATAACTTTTGTCTCCTTTCAACATTTTCTCCTGCAACCAACTGATTTTTTTTTAAAATTACAAACATTGATTAACAGAAGGTCAAAACAGGAGCTCAAAGACCTAAGTTTGAGCTCGATTTTTTGCTCCATCATATAGAAAATTTGATTCAAAAAGACTGATTTTTTTCTTTGAAATATCCCAAACATTAGTTAAAAGTAGGTAAAAGCATAAGCTCATAAGCCTAGTTTGGGGGGTCGATTTTTTTGCTCCATCATATAGAAAATTTGATTCATCAATAAAAACTTGGTTCATTTTTTTTCGATAATTTGTGGCTAATATAGCGACGTTGAATTTTTTATTGGTTACTTGTTAAATTTTCGGATGTCCAGTGACATAATACTGTACTGCATTTGCTTACATTAGCACCTTCCATCTCATTTTCGAAGCAATTGTCAGTTATTTTCCAGAATTAAGCACGTTCTAAAAGTGCAAAAATTGTTGTATGGTTCTCGATTTTGTTGATTTCTCTTCAATACTGTACCAAATTGAGTCAATTAAAGCCCGCTGTGTTACTACTCGGTACCACCTTGTTGCCAAATACAGTTGCTGTACAGGAACGGCCCAGCTATAAAGTTATTCAAGAGCAAATTTCAAAAATGTTCCCTCGGAACAATTTTTACGTTAATAGATTTATTTTTGATTTGTTGGGAGCATTTGAAGTTGCAAATTGTGCTATTTATCCATTTTGCAAGTCTATGAAGCTACTACAACCATCAGTTTTTAGCTTTTGACGATTTACCATTTTTGGCCATTTCAGTAATTTTCAGTGAAATCGGTTTTTTACTCAAAACACACAAAACACCCTGGCCCCTTATGGCGAGGTGGGATTTTTTTCCCACCTCGCGGTAAGGGTCTTGGGTGTCAAGTAAACTACCAGAGGACTTAACAGACGTCCAGAAACACGTGCGTGACGCTTCCGAACGTGGTTTTTCAGGTTTTCTCGTTAATTGGGGCTCCGAGGAAAACGAAAAAATGGGCTTACTGCACAGGTTTTTGTTAATAACTCCTAAAGTACTGTACCAATTTCAACAAATGTAGGCTCATTTTGTTGGTAATGAACTCCTCCTGCTTGGATTAGACGCTTGTTAGTTGGGCTGCCTGGTGAAAATTTATTCACGTGCAAAATTGGAAAAATTGTTGATTTTGGGACCTCTTGGTTTACCCTAATTTCGGTACCTTAAAACAGTTGATTTAGTGTACTTATAGTGGCTCGTTAGATTCCTCAGAATGTCTTGATTATAATGCACTATATTTTGTATAGCGTTTTCCGTGGTCATGATGCTCAATTTTGCCTCTGCAGTGGTTGTACTCCGCTTTTTTGGTCATTTGGTACCGGACCTTATCTTTGAAATATCTCGTCGTAGAAGGATCCGATTTCTGATCTGTTTGCATCATCTGTCAGGATATTAAATGAGCTTTTTCACAGTATACATAACGTATAGCGTTTTCTGTAATTTCGTTCAGTTTTTGGCCAGTAAATGTACCCCCATTTTGAACCCCGGAAGCAGGATACCTGACAAGCGGAGGTCGGATAGACCACTTCAAAATCAGTTTTTACTGTAAATTGTAGGTTTTTTAGACGCAGTATTATCTCCTGGTTGTAATGGTGTAGTTTAATAACGTTGTTTGGCATGTTTTAGAGGTTAATTTTGACAATAACAGTGGTGTCACTATGACATGTTTGTCACTTGGTACCGGACATTTTTTTTGTAATAACTCCTCGTAGAATGAACCAATTTGGCTCAAATTTTGAGGATAAGCGCAATTTGAGTCGTACTTTAATTCTGCCAAAGCGCGTTCAGTTTTGTTCGGCCGTTTTCGAGATATTGTCAAGGACATTCACCTCCAGTTTGACATTTTGGTGTCCTGGTGCACCCATGTTTCTACTTGTGAATCGATGAAAATAATGAATTGAGCTTTCAGGGATGGTTTGATGATCACCCAGAGGGGTGGGCTTGATCGTCATATATAGTTTATGTACCATTTTCAGTCGTATTATTTCAGAATCATGTCTGATGCTCCCGAAATATGTCAATTGAAGCGTATCCCCAAGAAGTGTACCAGTTCTGACAGTTGCGGCAATGAGAACAGTTCTACACCCAAGCCATGCAGTTCGGATAATGAGGTTTATGATTTGTGATGTTTTAGATAGGTACTGCATGTATAATAGTGCTTTCATGGTCTTGGGTAATAAGCGCAGGGGGGCATAAAATGCCAACCTAGATTTCCCCAAAATCACGTCAGGCTTTTCGTAGTGCATGCAATGTTCATTTGTCTTAGGCTTTATTGGTCTCACCGTGTCCATAGAGACGGCCAATTTGGGTGTCAATTCGGTATTGTCTCTCTTTTATGATCATTTCGATCAGTCGATCAGTTCCATATGCCGCTGACCAGTTATGCTTCCGCTGATATGCCGCTGGCCAGTTCGATATGCCGCTGAAAAGGTCTCGCCCGACAAGTTTTTCTGGTCTGGACCCCCGTCGATTAACCCATGTTCGATATGCGCTGGGCATATTTTGTACTAAAGTACATATTTTTCTAGTTGAAAAACTTACTCATTTTAACATCGATATGTCTTGCTCTTACTTTGTAAAACGTTTTTGTAAAAGTTGTCGCTCTTAATTTCCCTTGATGCCTGGACTAAATAATCTCTTCACTCATGTTTTGGAATTGAGTCTTTTAATACTACTACTACTCCAGTATAGAGAAACTTGAAATTATGAGAAAAAACTCTGCTCGAAAAAGTCTTCTATTTTTCAAGATATTGGAAATAATAGAAATTTTGTTTTTTGTTGAATTTTTTCTAGTTTTCTCAGTTGTACCGACTATATGAACTGTGGTTTGTACCAAAATTCCGTCGAAATCGTAAAATTGCAACAATTGTTGTCATTTTCAAAGAATTTCAGTTTTTTGATAATTATGTACATATTTTTACTTTTTGTCTAGCTCCCAATGAAAAATTTTTTGGTTTCTTAGGCTTTATTGGTGTTACCCACACTTACAGTGCCTATGAATACGGCCGAATCGTATGTAATTTCGGTTTTGTCTCTTTATTAGTTATTTCGTAGATAGGAGAACTAAGTGTCTTTTTTCTTCTAAAATAGAGCTTCTTTTTTCGCCAATTTCTCTCTAAACTTGACTCTTTTGTGTTCTTTGGGTTTGAAACCTGTTAGTTGTCACAAGTATACGTCTCTATATGCAAAAAGAACAATAGTTTCTGTTTAATTGGCTCCAGTATAGAGAAACTTAAAATTATGAGAAAAAAAACTCTTCTCGAAAAAGTCTTCTATTTTTCAAGATATTGGAAATAATAGATATTTAGTTCTTTGTTGAGTTTTTTCTAGTTTTCTCTGTTGTACCGACTATATGAAATGTGAATTGTACCAAAATTCCGTCGGAATCGGAAAATTGCAAAAGTTGTTGTCATTTTCAAAGGATTTCAGTTTTTTGATAGATAGGTGCATATTTTTAATATTTCTCTAGCTCCCAATGAAAAATATTTTAGTTTCTTAGGCTTTATTGGTGATTCTCACTCTCACAGTGTCTATGGAGACGGCCGATTCGTATGTAATTTCGGTTTTGTCTTTTTATTGATTATTTCGTAATTAGGAGAACTAGGTGTATTTTTCCTTCTAAATTAGATCTTCTTTTTTTCGGCAATATCTCTCGAAACTCGACTACTTTGTCTTCTTTGGTTTAAAAACCTGTTATTTCGCACTAATATACGTCCTTATACGCTAAAAGAACTAGAGTTTCTGTTTAAGTTCATCCAGTATAGAGAAACTTAAAATTATGGGAAAAAAACTCTTCTCGAAAAAGTCTTCTATTTTTCAAGATATTGGAAATAATAGATATTTTGTTTTTTGTTGACATTTTTCTAGTTTTCGCAGTTGTACAGACCATATGAACTGTGAATTGTACCAAAATTCCGTCGGAATCGGAAAATTGCAAAAATTGTTTTCATTTTCAAAGGATTTCAGTTTTTTGATAGATAGGTGCATATTTTTACTATTTCTCTAGCTCCCAATGAAAAATGTTTTAGTTTCTTAGGCTTTATTGGTGATTCTCACTCTCACAGTGTCTATGGAGACGGCCGATTCGTATGTATTTTCGATTTTGTCTTTTTATTGATTATTTCGTAGTTAGGAGAACTAGGTGTAATTTTTCTTCTAAAATGGAGCTTATTTTTTCGGCAGTTTCTCTCTAAACTTGACTCTTTCATGCTCTTTGGGTTTAGAACCTGTTAGTTGTCACAAATATACGTCTCTATAGGCAAAAAGAACTAGATTGTCTTCTTAATTTGCTCCAGTACAGAGAAATTGGAAATTATGAGAAAAAAACTCTTCTCTAAAATGTCTTCTGTTTTTCAAGATATTGGAAATAGTAGATATTTAGTTTTTTCGTGTTTTTTGCTGTTGCCTCAGTTGTACCAACTATATGAACTGTGATTTTTGCCAAAATTCCGTCGGAATTGTAATTTTGCAACAAAATGTCATTTTTAAAAGATTTCCGCTTTTTGATAGTTAGGTGCATATTTTTAAGATTTCTCTAGCTCCCAATCAAAAATATTTTAGTTTCTTAGGCTCTTTTGGTGATTCTCACTCTCACGGTGTCTATAGAGACGGCCGATTCGTATGTAATTTCTGTTTTGTCTTTGTACTGATTATTTCGTAGTTAGGAGAACTAGGTGTCTTTTTTCTTCTAAAATAGAGCTTCTTTTTTCGCCAGTTTCTCTCTAAACTTGACTCTTTTGTCTTCTTTGGGTTTAGAATCTGTTAGTCCTCACTAATATACGTCCTTTTATACAAACGGAACTAGAGTTTCGGTTTAATTTGCTCCAGTATAGAGAAACTTGAAATTATGAGAAAAAAACTCTTCTCTAAAAAGTCTTCTATTTTTGAAGATATTGGAAATAGTAGATATTTTGTTTTTTTTTGTGTTTTTTTGCAGTTGCCTCATTTGTGTCAACTATATGAACTGCGATTTTTGCCAAAATTTGCAACAATTAATTTCATTTTCAAAAGATTTCCGGTTTTTGATAAATATGTACATATTTTTTACTTTTTCTCTAGCTCCCAATGAAAAATATTTTAGTTCCTTAGGCTTTATTGGCGATTCTCACTCTTAAGTGTCTATTGAGACGGCCGATTGGGGTGTAATTTCGGTATTGTGTTTTTATCGATTACTTTGTAGATTGGAGAACTAGGTGTATTTTTTCTATTAAAATAGAGCTTCTTTTTTTGGCAATTTTCTTTTAAAACTCGGTTTTTTTCTTTTGTGGGTTTAAAACCTGATAGTTCCCACTATTATACGTCCTTATACGCCAAAGGATCTAGAGTTTCTGTTTAAATTGATCCAGTATAGAGAAACTTGAAATTTTGAGAAGAAAAACTCTTCTCGAAAAAGTCTTCTATTTCTCAAGATAATGGACATAATCGATATTTTGTTTTTATTGCCTTTTTGTACTGTTCTCAGTTGTACCAACTATATGAGCTGTGATTTTTACAAAAATTCCGTCGGAATCGTAAAATTCCAATAATTGTTGTTATTTTCAAAGGATTTCAGGTTTTTGATAAATATGTACATATTTTTCACTTTTTCTCTAGCTCCCAATGGAAACTATTTTAGTTTCTTAGGGTTTATCGGTGTTAATCACTTTCACAGTGTCTTTGGTGACGGCCGTTTCGGGTGTAAATTCGGGATGGTCTCTTATTTGATCAATTAGCAGTTAGGAGAACTAGGTGTACTTGTTCTTCTAAAATAGAGCTTCTTTTTCAGGCAATTTCTCTCAAAACTCGACCATTTTGATTCCTTTGGGTGTAGAACCTGTTAGTTCTAACTAATAAACGTCCTTATACGCAAAAAGAACGAGAGTTTCTGATTAATTGGCTCCAGTATAGAGAAACTTGAAATTGTAGGAAAAAAAACTCTTCTCGAAAAAGTCTTCTATTTATCAAGATATTGGAAACAATAGATATTTTGCTTTTTATTTTATTTTTTGCATTTTTCCAGTTGTACCAACTATATGAACTGTGATTTGTACCAAAATTCCGTCTGAATCGTAAAATTGCAACAATTGTTATTTTCTAAGGAATTCAGTTTTTTTATGAATATGTACATATTTTTTTTCTTTATTTCTCGCTCCCACTGAAAAATATTCTAGTTTATTAGGCTTTTTGGTGTTACCCACGCTCGCAGTGTCTATGAGGCTAGCCAAAACCGGTGTAAATTCTCGATTGTCTCTTTTTTGATTATTTCGTAGATAGGAGGACTAGGTGTCTTTTTTCTTCTAAAATAGAGCTTCTTTTTTCGGCAGTTTCTCTCTAAACTTGACTCTTTTGTGTTCTTTGAGTTTAGAACCTGTTGGTTGTCACAAATATACGTCTCTATAGGCAAAAAGATCTAGAGTTTCTGTTTAATTGGCTCCAGTATAGTGAAACTTGAAATTATGAGAAAAAAACTCTTCTCGAAAAAGTCTTCTATTTTTCAAGATATTGGAAATAATAGATATTTTGTTTTTTGTTGATTTTATTCTAGTTTTCTCAGTTGTACCAACCATATGAACTGTGAATTGTACCAAAATTCCGTCGGAATCGGAAAATTGCAAAAATTGTTGTCATTTTCAAAGGATTTCAGTTTTTTGATAGATAGGTGCAAATTTTTACTATTTCTCTAGCTCCCAATCAAAAATATTTTAGTTTCTCAGGCTTTTTTGGTGAATCTCACTCTCACAGTGTCTATAGAGACGGCCAATTCGTATGTAATTTCGGTTTTGTCATTTTTTTGATTATTTCGTAGTTAGGAGAACTAGGTGTCTTTTTTCTTCTAAAATAGAGCTTCTTTTTTCGCCAATTTCTCTCTAAACTTGACTCTTTTGTGTTCTTTGAGTTTAGAACCTGTTGGTTGTCACAAATATACGTCTCTATAGGCAAAAAGATCTAGAGTTTCTGTTTAATTGGCTCCAGTATAGAGAAACTCGAAATTATGAGAAAAAAAATTCTTCTCGAAAAAGTCTTCTATTTTTCAAGGTATTGGAAATAATAGATATCTTGTTTTTTATTGTCTTTTTTGTACTTTTCTCTGTTATACCAACTATATGATTCGTGATTTGTACCAAAATTCCGTCGGAATTGTAAAATTGCAAAATTTGCTGTCATTTTCAAAGGGTTTCAGTTTTTTGATAGATAGGTGTATATTTTTACTATTTCTCTAGCTCCCAATGAAAAATATTTTAGTTTCTTAGGCTTTACTGGTGATTCTCACTCTCACAGTGTCCATGGAGACGGCCGATTCGTATGTAATTTCGGTTTTGTCTTTTTATTGATTATTTCGTAGTTAGGAGAACTAGGTGTAATTTTTCTTCTAAAATAGAGCTTCTTTTTTCGGCAGTTTCTCTCTAAACTCGACTCTTTTGTGTTCTTTGGGTTTAGAACCTGTTAGTTGTCACAAATATACGTCTCTATAGGCAAAAAGATCTAGAGTTTCTGTTTAATTTGCTCCAGTATAGAGAAACTTGAAATTATGAGAAAAAAACTCTTCTCGAAAAAGTCTTCTATTTTTCAAGGTATTGGAAATAATAGATATCTTGTTTTTTATTGTCTTTTTTGTACTTTTCTCTGTTATACCAACTATATGAGCCGTGATTTGTACCAAAATTCCGTCGGAATTGTAAAATTGCAAAAATTGTTGTCATTTTCAAAGGATTTCAGTTTTTTGATAAATAGGTGCAAATTTTTACTATTTCTCTAGCTCCCAATCAAAAACATTTTAGTTTCTCAGGCTTTTTTGGTGATTCTCACTCTCACAGTGTCTATAGAGACGGCCGATTCGCATGTAATTTCGGTTTTGTCTTTTTTATTATTTCGTAGTTAGGAGAACTAGGTGTCTTTTTTCTTCTAAAATAGAGCTTCTTTTTTGCCAATTTCTCTCTAAACTTGACTCTTTTGTGTTCTTTAGGTTTAGAACCTGTTGGTTGTCACAAATATACGTCTCTATAGGCAAAAAGATCTAGAGTTTCTGTTTAATTGGCTCCAGTATAGAGAAACGCGAAATTATGAGAAAAAAAATTCTTCTCGAAAAAGTCTTCTATTTTTCAAGGTATTGGAAATAATAGATATCTTGTTTTTTATTGTCTTTTTTGTACTTTTCTCTGTTATACCAACTATATGAGCCGTGATTTGTACCAAAATTCCGTCAGAATTGTAAAATTGCAAAAATTGCTGTCATTTTCAAAGGGTTTCAGTTTTTTGATAGATAGGTGTATATTTTTACTTTTTCTCTAGCTCCCAATGAAAAATATTTTAGTTTCTTAGGCTTTATTGGTGATTCTCACTCTCACAGTGTCCATGGAAACGGCCGATTCGTATGTAATTTCGGTTTTGTCTTTTTATTGATTATTTCGTAGTTAGGAGAACTAGGTGTAATTTTTCTTCTAAAATAGAGCTTTTTTTTTCGGCAGTTTCTCTCTAAACTCGACTCTTTTGTGTTCTTTGTGTTTAGAACCTGTTAGTTGTCACAAATATACGTTTCTATAGGCAAAAAGATCTAGAGTTTCTGTTTAATTTGCTCCAGTATAGAGAAACTTGAAATTATGAGAAAAAAAACTCTTCTCGAAAAAGTCTTCTATTTTTCAAGGTATTGGAAATAATAGATATCTTGTTTTTTATTGTCTTTTTTGTACTTTTCTCTGTTATACCAACTATATGAGCCGTGATTTGTACCAAAATTCCGTCGGAATTGTAAAATTGCAAAAATTGTTGTCATTTTCAATGGGTTTCAGTTTTTTGATAGATAGGTGTATATTTTTACTATTTCTCTAGCTCCCAATGAAAAATATTTTAGTTTCTTAGGCTTTACTGGTGGTTCTCACTCTCACAGTGTCCATGGAGACGGCTGATTCGTATGTAATTTCGGTTTCGTCTTTTTATTGATTATTTCGTAGTTAGGAGAACTAGGTGTAATTTTTCTTCTAAAATAGAGCTTCTTTTTTCGGCAGTTTCTCTCTAAACTTGACTCTTTTGTGTTCTTTGGGTTTAGAACCTGTTAGTTGTCACAAATATACGTCTCTATAGGCAAAAAGATCTAGAGTTTCTGTTTAATTTGCTCCAGTATAGAGAAACTTGAAATTATGAGAAAAAAAAACTCTTCTCGAAAAAGTCTTCTATTTTTCAAGGTATTGGAAATAATAGATATCTTGTTTTTTATTGTCTTTTTTGTACTTTTCTCTGTTATACCAACTATATGAGCCGTGATTTGTACCAAAATTCCGTCGGAATTAAAAAATTGCAAAAATTGTTGTCATTTTCAAAGGGTTTCAGTTTTTTGATAGATAGGTGTCTATTTTTACTATTTCTCTAGCTCCCAATGAAAAATATTTTAGTTTCTTAGGCTTTACTGGTGATTCTCACTCTCACAGTGTCCATGGAAACGGCCGATTCGTATGTAATTTCGGTTTTGTCTTTTTATTGATTATTTCGTAGTTAGGAGAACTAGGTGTCTTTTTTCTTCTAAAACAGAGCTTCTTTTTTCGCCAATTTCTCTCTAACTTGACTCTTTTGTGTTCTTTGGGTTTAGAACCTGTTAGTTGTCACAAATATACGTCTCTATAGGCAAAAAGATCTAGAGTTTCTGTTTAATTTGCTCCAGTATAGAGAAACTTGAAATTATGAGAAAAAAAAACTCTTCTCGAAAAAGTCTTCTATTTTTCAAGGTATTGGAAATAATAGATATCTTGTTTTTTATTGTCTTTTTTGTACTTTTCTCTGTTATACCAACTATATGAGCCGTGATTTGTACCAAAATTCCGTCGGAATTAAAAAATTGCAAAAATTGTTGTCATTTTCAAAGGGTTTCAGTTTTTTGATAGATAGGTGTCTATTTTTACTATTTCTCTAGCTCCCAATGAAAAATATTTTAGTTTCTTAGGCTTTACTGGTGATTCTCACTCTCACAGTGTCCATGGAAACGGCCGATTCGTATGTAATTTCGGTTTTGTCTTTTTATTGATTATTTCGTAGTTAGGAGAACTAGGTGTAATTTTTCTTCTAAAACAGAGCTTCTTTTTTCGGCAGTTTCTCTCTAAACTCGACTCTATTGTGTTCTTTGGGTTTAGAACCTGTTAGTTGTCACAAATATACGTCTCTATAGGCAAAAAGATCTAGAGTTTCTGTTTAATTTGCTCCAGTATAGAGAAACTTGAAATTATGAGAAAAAAAACTCTTCTCGAAAAAGTCTTCTATTTTTCAAGGTATTGGAAATAATAGATATCTTGTTTTTTATGGTCTTTTTTGTACTTTTCTCTGTTATACCAACTATATGAGCCGTGATTTGTACCAAAATTCCGTCGGAATTGTAAAATTGCAAAAATTGTTGTCATTTTCAAAGGGTTTCATTTTTTTGATAGATAGGTGTATATTTTTACTATTTCTCTAGCTCCCAATGAAAAATATTTTAGTTTCTTAGGCTTTACTGGTGATTCTCACTCTCACAGTGTCCATGGAGACGGCCGATTCGTATGTAATTTCGGTTTTGTCTTTTTATTGATAATTTCGTAGTTAGGAGAACTAGGCGTAATTTTTCTTCTAAAATAGAGCTTCTTTTTTCGGCAGTTTCTCTCTAAACTTGACTCTTTTGTGTTCTTTGGGTTTAGAACCTGTTAGTTGTCACAATTATACGTCTCTATAGGCAAAAAGATCTAGAGTTTCTGTTTAATTTGCTCCAGTATAGAGAAACTTGAAATTATGAGAAAAAGAACTCTTCTCGAAAAAGTCTTCTATTTTTCAAGGTATTGGAAATAATAGATATCTTGTTTTTTATTGTCTTTTTTGTACTTTTCTCTGTTATACCAACTATATGAGCGTGATTTGTACCAAAATTCCGTCGGAATTGTAAAATTGCAAAAATTGTTGTCATTTTCAAAGGGTTTCAGTTTTTTGATAGATAGGTGTATATTTTAACTATTTCTTTAGCTCCCAATGAAAAATATTTTAGTTTCTTAGGCTTTACTTGTGATTCTCACTCTTACAGTGTCCATGGAGACGGCCGATTCGTATGTAATTTTGGTTTTGTCTTTTTATTGATTATTTCGTAGTTAGGAGAACTAGGTGTAATTTTTCTTCTAAAATAGAGCTTCTTTTTTCGGCAGTTTCTCTCTAAACTTGACTCTTTTGTGTTCTTTGGGTTTAGAACCTGTTAGTTGTCACAAGTATACATCTCTATAGGCAAAAAGATCTAGAGTTTCTGTTTAATTGGCTCCAGTATAGAGAAAGTTGAAATTATGAGAAAAAAAACTCTTCTCGAAAAAGCCTTCTATTTTCAAGATATTGGAAATAATAGATATTTTGTATTCTGTTGACTTTTTTCTAGTTTTCTCAGCTGTACCGGCTATATGAACTGTGAATTGTACCAAAATTCCGTCGGAATAGGAAAATTGCAAAAATTGTTGTCATTTTCAAAGGATTACAGTTTTTTGATAGATAGGTGCAAATTTTTACTTTTTTTCTAGCTCCCAATCAAAAATATTTTAGTTTCTTAGGTTTTTTTGGTGATTCTCACTCTCACAGTGTCTATAGAGACGGCCGATTTGTATGTAATTTCGGTTTTGTCTTTTTATTGATTATTTCTTAGTTAGGAGAACCAGGTGTCTTTTTTCTTCTAAAATAGAGCTTCTTTTTTCGCCAATTTCTCTCTAAACTTGACTCTTTTGTGTTCTTTGGGTTTAGAACCTGTTATTTGTCACCAATATACGTCTCTATAGGCAAAAAGATCTAGAGTTTCTGTTTAATTGGCTCCAGTATAGAGAAACTTGAAATTAAGTGAAAAAAACTCTTCTCGAAAAAGTCTTCTATTTTTCAAGATATTGGAAATAATAGATATTTTGATTTTTGTGGACTTTTCTCTAGTTTTCTCAGTTGTGCCGACCATATGAACTGTGAATTGTACCAAAATTCCGTCGGAATCGGAAAATTGCAAAAATTGTTGTCATTTTAAAAGGATTTCAGTTTTTTTGATAGATAGGTGCATATTTTTACTATTTCTCTAGCTCCCAATCAAAAATATTTTACTTTCTCAAGCTTTTTTGGTAATTCTCACTCTCACAGTGTCTATAGAGACGGCCGATTCGTATGTAATTTCGGTTTTGTCTTTTTATTGATTATTTCGTAGTTAGGAGAACTAGGTGTCTTTTTTCTTCTAAAATAGAGCTTCTTTTTTCGCCAATTTTTCTCTAACTTGACTCTTTTGTGTTCTTTGGGTTTAGAACCTGTTAGTTGTCACAAATATACGTCTCTATAGGCAAAAAGATCTAAAGTTTCTGTTTAATTGGCTCCAGTATAGAGAAACTTGAAATTATGAGAAAAAAACTCTTCTCGAAAAAGTCTTCTATTTTTCAAGAGATTGGAAAAAATAGATATCTTGTTTTTTTTTGTCTTTTTTGTACTTTTCTCAGTTTTACCAACTATATGAGCCGTGATTTGTACCAAAATTCCGTCGGAATTGTAAAATTGCAAAAATTGTTGTCATTTTCAAAGGATTTCAGTTTTTTGATAGATAGGTGCATATTTTTACTATTTCTCTAGCTCTCAATGAAAAACGTTTTAGTTTCTTAGGTTTTACTGTTTATTCCTATTCTCACAGTGTCCATGGAGACGGCCGATTCGTATGTAATTTCGATTTTGTCTTTATTGATTTTATCGTAGTTAGGAGAACTAGGTGTAATTTTTCTTCTAAAATAGAGCTTCTTTTTTCGGCAGTTTCTCTCTAAACTTGACTCTTTTGTGTTCTTTGGGTTTAGAACCTGTTAGTTGTCACAAATATACGTCTCTATAGGCAAAAAGATCTAGAGTTTCTGTTTAATTGGCTCCAGTATAGAGAAACTTGAAATTATGAGAAAAAAACTCTTCTCGAAAAAGTCTTCTATTTTTCAAGAGATTGGAAAAAATAGATATCTTGTTTTTTTTGTCTTTTTTGTACTTTTCTCAGTTTTACCAACTATATGAGCCGTGATTTGTACCAAAATTCCGTCGGAATTGTAAAATTGCAAAAATTGTTGTCATTTTCAAAGGATTTCAGTTTTTTGATAGATAGGTGCATATTTTTACTATTTCTCTAGCTCTCAATGAAAAACATTTTAGTTTCTTAGGTTTTACTGTTTATTCCTATTCTCACAGTGTCCATGGAGACGGCCGATTCGTATGTAATTTCGATTTTGTCTTTATTGATTTTATCGTAGTTAGGAGAACTCGGTGTAATTTTTCTTAAAATAGAGCTTCTTTTTTCGGCAGTTTCTCTCTAAACTTGACTCTTTCATGTCTTTTGGGCTTGGAACTCGTTAGTTGTCACAAGTATACGCCTCTATAGGCAAAAAGAACTAGAGTTTCTGTTTAATTGGCTCCAGTATAGAGAAACTTGAAATTATGAGAAAAAAAGCTCTTCTCGAAAAAGTCTTCTATTTTCAAGATATTGGAAATAATAGGTATTTTGTATTTTGTTGACTTTTTTCTAGTTTTCTCAGCTGTACCGGCTATATGAACTGTGAATTGTACCAAAATTCCGTCGGAATAGGAAAATTGCAAAAATTGTTGTCATTTTCAAAGGATTGCAGTTTTTTGATAGATAGGTGCATATTTTTACTATTTCTCTAGCTCCCAATCAAAAATATTTTAGTTTCTTAGGTTTTTTTGGTGATTCTCACTCTCACAGTGTCTATAGAGACGGCCGATTCGTATGTAATTTCGGTTTTGTCTTTTTATTGATTATTTCTTAGTTAAGAGAACCAGGTGTCTTTTTTCTTCTAAAATAGAGCTTCTTTTTTCGCCAATTTCTCTCTAAACTTGACTCTTTTGTGTTCTTCGGGTTTAGAACCTGTTGGTTGTCACAAATATACGTCTCTATAGGCAAAAAGATCTAGAGTTTCTGTTTAATTGGCTCCAGTATAGAGAAACTTGAAATTATGTGAAAAAAAACTCTTCTCGAAAAAGTCTTCTATTTTTCAAGATATTGGAAATAATAGATATTTTGTTTTTTGTTGACTTTTTTCTAGTTTTCTCAGTTGTACCGACCATATGAACTGTGAATTGTACAAAAATTCCGTCGGAATCGGAAAATTGCAAAAATTGTTGTCATTTTCAAAGGATTTCAGTTTTTTGATAGATAGGTGCATATTTTTACTATTTCTCTAGCTCCCAATCAAAAATATTTTAGTTTCTCAGGCATTTTTGGTAATTCTCACTCTCACAGTGTCTAGAGAGATGGCCGATTCGTATGTAATTTCGGTTTTGTCTTTTTATTGATTATTTCGTAGTTAGGAGAACTAGGTGTCTTTTTTCTTCTAAAATAGAGCTTCTTTTTTCGCCAATTTCTCTCTAAACTTGACTCTTTTGTGTTCTTTGGGTTTAGAACCTGTTAGTTGTCACAAATAAACGTCTCTATAGGCAAAAAGATCTAGAGTTTCTGTTTAATTGGCTCCAGTATAGAGAAATTTGAAATTATGAGAAAAAAACTCTTCTCGAAAAAGTCTTCTATTTTTCAAGATATTGGAAATAATAGATATTTTGTATTTTGTTGACTTTTTTCTAGTTTTCTCAGCTGTGCCGGCAATATGAACTGTGAATTGTACCAAAATTCCGTCGGAATAGGAAAATTACAAAAATTGTTGTCAATTACAAAGGATTACAGTTTTTTGATAGATAGGTGCATATTTTTACTATTTCTCTAGCTCCCAATCAAAAAAATTTTAGTTTCTTAGGCTTTTTCGGTGATTCTCACTCTCAGGGTGTCTATAGCGACGGCTGATTCGTGTGTAATTTCGGTTTTGTCTTTTTATTGATTATTTCTTAGTTAGGAGAACTAGGTGTCTTTTTTCTTCTAAAATAGAGCTTCTTTTTTCGCCAATTTCTCTCTAAACTTCACTCTTTTGTGTTCTTTGGGTTTAGAACCTGTTAGTTGTCACAAATATACGTCTCAATAGGCAAAAAGATCTAGATTTTCTGTTTAATTGGCTCCAGTATAGAGAAACTTGAAATTATGAGAAAAAAAATTCTTCTCCAAAAAGTCTTCTATTATTCAAGATATTGGAAATAATAGATATTTTGGTTTTTGTTGACTTTTTTCTAGTTTTCTCAGTTGTACCGACCATATGAACTGTGAATTGTACCAAAATTCCGTCGGAATCGGAAAATTGCAAAAAATTGTTGTCATTTTCAAAGGATTTCAGTTTTTTGATAGATAGGTGCATATTTTTACTATTTCTCTAGCTCCCAATCAAAAATATTTTAGTTTCTTAGGCTTTTTTGGTAATTCTCACTCTCACAGTGTCTATAGAGACGGCTGATTCGTATGTAATTTCGGTTTTGTCTCTTTATTGAATATTTCGTAGTTAGGAGAACTAGGTGTCTTTATTCTTCTAAAATAGAGCTTCTTTTTTCGCCAATTTCTCTCTAAACTTGACTCTTTTGTGTTCTTTGGGTTTCGAACCTGTTAGTTGTCACAATTATACGTCTCTATAGGCAAAAAACTAGAGTTTCTGTTTAATTGGCTCCAGTATAGAGAAACTTGAAATTATGAGAAAAAAGCTCTTCTCGAAAAAGTCTTCTATTTTTCAAGATATTGGAAATAATAGATATTTTGTATTTTGTTGACTTTTTTCTAGTTTTCTCAGTTGTACCGGCTATATGAACTGTGAATTGTACCAAAGTTCCGAATAGGAAAATTGCAAAAATTGTTGTCATTTTCAAAGGATTACAGTTTTTTGATAGATGGGTGCATTGCTTTTTTTTGCTTTTTGTTCGCTTTTTGAAGATCAAGACCACCCAGCACCGGGTATCAGGGGACACCACAAAGTGTAAACTGGTATCGCCCACCACATTTGGCATAAGTGGGACCACCCAGCCCCGGGTATAAGGGTTTTTTTAGCTCTTATTGGATAATTTAGGCTCAAGGATAATTTTTTTTAAACAAGTTTTTGCCACTCTTTTTCTTCGTTTTAGAACCGTAAAGTCAGCCAATCAGATAAGGAAAACGCACTGAAGAAAGGAGGCAATAAGAAACCGGTCCAGAAGAGCAATCTCTACGCAAAAGCTATTTCCCCTCGCTTCAATTGTTTTCACCCATCCTCCTCTGATGGACTAAGAGCGGCAAAGAGTGAACTAATTGAGCATTATCCACTAACAAAAAGTGTGTATTTCCTGTGCTCAAGGAGAAACGAAAGTAGTCTGAATGGTTGGATGAATTTTCGCAACCCTTCCAATTGCGAAATCACAAAGCAACAGATGACAAACCAGCCAAGCGGTAAAATTGAAATACTCTAAGAAGGAGACGTTAGTAAACCATGGTTCAAAGAGTCGATGATCTTCCAACCAGTTACCTTTAAAAAAACGAGTAGTGTTGCCTGATGTCAATAACTTTTATAGTAGTGATGTGATGGAGTTTTCATGCAATAATTCTTCTTGGTTTAGTGAACGTCATTGATTATTTTTGCGAATAAGCTTGTTCATTTCATGTTTGTCTTTATAAAAGTGTATCGAAGAGTAGCTCTTTTTACTTAAGTGCGCAATTTAGGACTTTGTGGCTTGGATCTCAAATTTTTTTATTGTGTTAAGTAAGATAGGACATTTTGAGTCGCAGTGGCAGGTTTATTATGGTTAGTCGGGGCAGTTATTTTAACTCGAACACCGGAGTTTGGGAATTTGAGGCTGAATTAAGTTTAAAGTCTAATCTTAGCGCAGGTTGTGTGAGATAATATTAGCGACAGGCCAGATATTTTTGTTGTTTTTCGAGGCTGCCTATATAATACTTGCTTCATTTTTGAACTACCATACGTTGTCTTTTGTAATCAGAATCTCTACTGATCTTCAGTTTCAATGAGCGAGCTGCAGAAGCTAGAGAAGGCACTTCAGCGCCTTGAAAAAAGCACAAGACGATCAGAGAATGAGCATCGATTGTTCGTGGGAACAGTTAGAAGACTGAGAAAGAAACGTGATGTTGCTGTACTGAGAAGTAGAAATGAGCCGGTTGCCGTCCCAAGTATACCGGACGAAAATGTCAATCCCAGTGATTTGACATCGGCAGGACCTAAATCAGAAGAGTTAAATCTAAAAACAGCAGTTTCGGCTACACAACTCGGGATTATTCTAGCTATCGAAAATTTTACTGAGGACGAGCTAATCAATTTTGTTATCAGCCCACAAAAAACATCCGATGATTCTTTAGGCAAGAAAAAAGTTTTGGAAATAAGAAGCAGGTGAATTTTCGTTTTCCCGGATGCTGGCCAGAGGCAAGGTGAGCTATAAATCAAAAGGGCAGAGACCTATAAAGAGCAAAGTTGAGATCAGTGAAAGAGCCAGCTGCGCAGCCAATTTCTGAGAGTGACAACTCCTCAAGAAATCTTGTTTACATTGATGATTTTCTTGGAGCTAAGTAAATATTGTCAACTTTGTAGTTCGCGTTGAATGAATTTGTAAATTTGCACTGCCGAATTGAAGTCGTTGAAATATGTTTTACTAGTCAAATTTGAGCTATAATAAAAGTAGATTGAAGCTAGTGAAGGCATCATTTGTGTATAGGCGGAAGAATTTTGTAGATTTCGTAATTCTTATCACCAGATTTTTTATTCTTGAATTTTTTTTCCAGAAATGGCAATGTTTCCGTAGGCGGTTACTTTTCTGGGCAGAAAACGATAAAAACTACTTGAGAATTTCCAGGGGATAGACTTTTTGTTTTTTTTGAAGACGAAAACTATAGAGAAGTTGGCCTTGACCATAAGGCATGGCCGGACAAAATAAGCTACACATCCCGTAGCCGAGTAAAGAAGGGAGATGTTCTCAGACTCTATTGGACGAACAAGTTTTACAATGCTCGTTTTATTACCAAAGGCGATAGCAACTTTATAAAAGTTGTTTGCACTCAAATGAACAACAGGTTGGACAAGGCCAATACATCAACAGAGAAGGGGAATCTCTCCTTTTCTGCAGAAACAGAAGCCGCGATCGAGACAATCTCGCATCAAAGTCGAAAACGGCCTTTGAGTGAATTGAACCTGTCATGAATTGACCCAAGTGCACAAAGAGAAAGGCCAAAGACTTCAGGAGATCAGGAAATTGAAGTTATCCGAACTGTCAAGGAGTCCAGTTCGTCGAATGCCCAAAACTTGTGCAGTCAAAACTGAATACAATCTCCACGATGAGTTTGCCGAACGAAAGCGCTGATGAACAGAGCGATGATCAGTGTGAAGATGCCAATTCCACTATTCCGCAGGTTGACCACGGAAATAGTCCAACTATTTTTGATGAGAACAATGGCAATAGCCAGGAATCAGAAAACGAAGAAGTTGAGAGGCAATTGATGCTTCCAGTGACACTTCGATTCTGAACAGAGTGTGTAAAGCGATTCGCTCTGTAACGAATGTTATAGACAATCAGCGCAGAGAGAATAGGGAGCTTAGATTATATCTCGAAAATGAATTGAAAGCTACGACCCCTGCTCCAAGTAGCCTTGTTAGTGAGGTCTCCAATGTAGAGAAACGGCAATTTTTTTTAAAAGGAGAGGACATGTCGCTGGTCGAAGGGAAGACTGCAAAGAAATATGGAAGGAATCTGGCGAGGAAATATTTTACAATTGAAGAGCTAAAAGGCCGAAGAACCAATCCTAGAAAGTCAACATCCCTAGCATCACTTGATGGATAAAAATTGCAGGAAATTAAGGAGCTAATCGAGGGACGGTTTCCGGGCGAATTTATGCAGGAGTGTGATGCAATAGACGATTTGGGGCGCGATATCAAGAAAGATAGTATTAGAAAAAGTAAGAAAGCTGCTGATGGAAATGATTGTAGTAGCAGACAGGAAGCAGAGTAAAAATGGCTTTTGATGTCTCATCTGACTTCAGATGTCTATCTTAACTTTTCCATCTTTGTTGTATCTTATTATAAACTTTGTCTTTAATGTTGTTTCTAATATAGCTTGTGCATTTACAATTATTTGGATGAGTATTTGATGTTTATAGCTCTGTTTTCCGTTCCTTAACTCTTTCGCCATTGTTGTATCTTATTATAAACTGTGTCTTTGATTTTGTTTCTAATATAGCTTGTTGCTAGTGCATTGACAATTAATCGGATGAGTACTTGATGTTCATAGCTCGCAGCTTCCCAAAAAATTGAAGCTATCAATGTGTTTTGATTCTTTATGCTAAGTTCTCTTCGTGCTCAATACTAAAGTTTTTGTCAAATTGGTTTCCCTGATTATACCAGTTCAAACTTGTTGCTCAATTAAAAAATTATTGACGTTTCATTTTTTCTGTGGAACTGAGGTTTTCTTGGTCGTTCTAAATTTTTTCATAGTTCGTTGAAATATTTAAGTTTAAATGCAATGGTTTATATTGCTTGGACAGATCTTGCTCAAATCGACGCAGTCCTTACAGCTGAGCTTTTGGATAACGGGAATGTGCAAACGCATAAGATTCCAGGTGTTGGTCCAACTGTCTGTGAGTCAAACCGAAAAAAAACTTGAAAGCCTTATGAGACGAGATTACTTGAATTTTCTTGAAAATTTCGATCTCCAACCCGAGAAAAAATCATTTTCAAAAGACGCTGCCCATACAAGTTTAGGCGTATTTGCCAAGAAAAAATTTATTTTTAACGAAATTTTGTTTGGTTTAACTGGCTTCCTTGCTCCGATGCCTTCGTCTGAAATCATTGCGGGTGTCAATGATGTTTCTAATTTTGATCATTCGACGGGACCAAAATTGATGCTCTGTGGTGTTTCGTTCATTAATTCTTCATGTAGGGAAAATTCTGTTTATGTGCCTAACAGGTGCCGATCAAAAGTGCAAATTCGCTTTACTGCTATCAAAGGGATAGAAGTCGGAGAAGAAGTTACTGTGCGGTATGAAGGTGACTTTTTTGGGCCTGATAGAATGTTCTGTGAGTGCCCACATGCTGAATTTCATGGTGCATCGTCTGTTATACTCCATAATTGGACAAGATCAGGAAAAGTCAAACGAATTATACACTACCCCGAGACCCCAGTGAAAGTAATATCATTTTTGACTCCAAAATCTGGAGTGATTTCGCCTCTTTCAAGCGCCGAGAAACCAGAAAGTCACAACTCAAAGCGTAAATTTAAGGCTCGTAGCTTTGCAAGCTATGTTGGCAGAATAAAACCAAAAAAATCTCGTTACCTCTCAAGAAAAAAAGACTTCTCGTGTCAAGCTCCGGATCAAGCAGTGAAGAGCTAATGATTTCCAGTGAGGAAGCCGCCATCGCTCTACAATAGGACTCAGCAAACACTGATTCTCCTTCGCCAGCACCGATTGAGTTCTCTACCCCTTTGTTATTGCGTCAAGTTGACAATTTTGTTGAAACTTCTAGTTCAGAGTCCTCAGACAGCTCAACAGAAACACAGTTGACAGAGTCAGACGATGCGCTATGTGATGGATCACGAGTCTCGATGCCCGATTTTGTGGAGCTGTTCATTGGCATTGCTGATCAATTTGCATTGAGTGAACGAAATGTCAAATCTCTTTTAAATCTGGTTGAGCGTTCCTTGCCTTCTAAGAACAATTTGCCGAGTTTTTATGGTCTGCAACAGATGGAATTCAATTCCAACACTCTAGAAGAGGAGGAATTACCGAATGGAGTAATTTTTCATTTGAATGTCAAATCTCAATTAAGCGCTTTGATTGAACGAAACATCGATTTAATTTATTCCAAGAAGATATCCAAGAACATATGGCAGCTGCAGGAAGATATTCACTTGGAGCACAAAGAAAATTACCAAGTTCTACACTTTAGTTTAAGCACGGACGGCGTTTCGCCTGCGAAGTCCGCAAAGTTCAGTTTGTGCCCAGTTTGGCTGATGTTGCTCAACTTACCGCAAAAGCTCAGAGTTTTTTATCGTAATCTTTTATTAGTATCTTTGTTTGGGGGCAACAGCAAGCCTGATTGCTCATCACTAATGAAAAACTTGATTTATTTTGTTCACAGTTTCAACCATCAGCGCGTACTTCTAGTTGGGGACAAAGAGTTCCAAGTCGAAATCAACATCCGACTTGTTATGGTTGATTCTGTCATGAAAGCCCCACTCGTAAACCAGGACCAATTTAACGGTTTGTACGGTTACCCCAACTGCCAGGTACCAGGCCAGAGCCATTCGTCTGGAAAGCCTTGGATCTATCCATACCAAGAGAGCAAGTCGGAAATGAGAACAAACAAACACCGTTTAGAAGTTTTAGCTAAGGAGCCTACAGAAAAAAACCTATCTTTGGTTTGAGAGGCGTGTCTGCTATTGAAAGTTTAGTATCAGTTCCCGAAGACGTGGTCATTGACTACATGCACCAAGTTTTGCTGGGTGTTGTGAAGAAGACTGTTAGCAATATCGTTCGTCAGAGAAATTTTTCGGCACAACAGAAGGGGCTTGTTTCCCGCTTACACTTTGTAGACTGCCTTCTCAAGAACACAATCGTCTGTTGCGTCCACTTGACACGCTCAAACTTTGGAAAGCTTCTGAGTTAAAGTTGTTTCTTCTATATGGGTTTTTATCTTTTCTCGGCACAATATCTGGTCAGATGTTTATTCATGTTTTCTTGTTGAGTACTGGAATTCGTGTCTTATTAGAAATTCGTGTCTTAAATCAGAGAAGGAGATTGATATTGCTGGGAAATGTATTGACTGTTTTCAACGGCAGCTATCGCGGTTCTACGGTGACAAGTCAGAAATGTACAATGCGCATAGTTTGGGTCATCTTGCAGGCCAAGTGAAATGTTGTGGCCCGCTGTCTGTGTGTTCTACTATAGCCTTCGAAGCAGCTCATTTTCAATTAAAAAAAAACTTGGTGAAACAGTTTCGACCAAGTTATTCACTCGTTTAGCTGTGAAACGGCGTCAAAGAAGTTTCTATAGAAGAAAACCGTTTGTTGAACAGGCTTTGAAAATTGGACCTCTATTGCTAAAACGGTGCAAAGATATTCAGGCTCGAATTGGCATGGTAACATCCGTCCTCAAAACTTGTTCCTCCTTTTCTAAACACGGGAAAAATTATCACTGCCACACGTCAAGCTGTAGTTTTGACATAAATGGTTCGTGCGAACATATTGTTATGATAAATTCTGATGAGGGAATTATTCTTGGACAATTACATGCCATTTTTGTCGATCTAGATAATTTGTGCGGCGTTGTTCAAGTGAAAATGTTCGAGTCTGTGACTGCTTTAAGACAAAAATTACGTGACCGTCTCACTACTCTTGAATCAAGTGTGGATGTTATTGAAATGGATTTGGCAATGGATGAAGTATTAGAGATCTTAGAATCTCTTGACGATGCTCTTTTTGTTGTCGGCTCTTTGAAACATGATTTAGTTGAAGTAGACGTAATGAATTTTGTGGCACCGTGCATCCTGCGAGTTGTTGGCGTTTTCAATTTTGTGTCAGAACTGTGTTGCGTCTTCGAAAGAGATTGACTTGTTATATTTTCTGCAATATAATGAAAACTGCTGATATAAAATAAAATGATAGAACTAGTGTTGTACATGACAGAGGGCTTGTACTCAAAGCTTCTTTAGTGTTCTTATTTGTTAAAAGCAATTGGTGTCTGTTGATCTTAGGGTTTGTATGTTATTACCAGTTTTTTTCTTTATAGTCTTGACAGGATGTCTTATTTATTTGTAATTGGACTTGAATGTTTTCTCTTGTGTGGTATGCTTTGAAAATGAGACTATTACGTTTGTGGGTTGCACTCAATACTTCGCCTGTTTGAGAGAGAAATTATGCCTAGAAATTATACTCGAACAACTAAAAGAAAATATTCGCAGTACGATCTTGACACTGCTTTGTATGTTTTAAGGCATGGGGACTACTAAATTCGTGCTGTTGCTGAGTCAACCGGGGTACCTTATTCGACTATAAGGAGGAATGTCAAACGTTCCACTGAGAATTCAAAGTGTGTGTTCACCCCAGCTCAGGAGTCAGATTTGAAAATCTGGATCAAGAACTTGTGCGTTTTACAGAAGAAGGCCTTGAAACAAATTCTGAGAAATGTGTACATGAGAGCAAAGGCTAAGGAGGTGTCAATGCCAGAGCAGCGGGAGGGAAAAAGAAGCTGGTATCGATTGGTGGAGAGGCTTCTGTAATAGACAAAAGTTCAGATTGCCCCTTCCTACCCTTCGCTGCGTGGCGTGCAAAATAAATGTAAAAAACTCGGAAATCGATTTCCTTTGCTGCAGTAAGTGTAAAAGTTTTGCCTGTGAAAACTGCATTAATATCTGCCAACGCAGGGCTTCGTGCCAAAAGTGCTTTGAAAGTGTTCTGCTCTAGATTGTAGAGTCAATGCGCTGTTATCTTTTGTGTAAAATTACTGAACTAACCATACAATGAAAAATTTTTCTCCGATTTGATCTTTCTATTATCTTTACAAGTATTTTTCTGCCAATGTGCTAATAAAAGATTTGCTACGGTTTTGGTTGCTGACTTAGCGTTGCAAATGGGGTGAAACGGACCCCAAAAGAATAATTCCGTTTCGCCAATGCAGAGACATTGTGTGCAAAGAACCAAAATTTGGGATGAAGATTTGGCGCCACAGGACTTAAGTATACATTAGATTAGACTGGTTTCCAAATACGGCATGGTTTTTGCAAAAAATGCCCAGCAAAGTAGTTTCAATTTTGTTTTTTTTTCGAAATAATGAGTTTTTAAAGATGTTTCTGTCAATTTCATCTTGTGGAATGGGCAATGGGTATGAAGCAGTCATGGAAAAGTGCAGTTTTGGATAGTAGTCCATGAAAAAATTAACAGTTTTGCCCCAATTGTTCTGGTTTACATTTAGGAAAAAAACATCAATCGATTCTATGATCTTCTCGGCCATGATATCAAACAATTACTCCAAAAAAATCCCCAGGGGGCCTTAGGGACCACTGGGGATTTTTTTGACACCCCACTATCAGAAGACTTTGTGTGCGTCATTTTGCGCTAATAAAACCTTTGCTGCGGTTTTGGTTGCTGACTTAGCGTTGCAAATGGGGTGAAACGGACTCCAAAAAAATAATTCCGTCTTGTCAGTGCAGAGACATTGTGTGCAAAGAACCATAGTTTGGGATGAAGATGTGGCGCCACAGGTCTTCAATTTACATTAGATTAGACTGGTTACCAAATACGGTATGGTTTTTGCAAAAATGCCCAGCAAACTTGTTTCAATTTTATTTTTTTTTGAAATAATTAGTTTTTAAAGATGTTTCTGACAATTTCATCTTGCGGAATGGGCAATGGGTATGAAGCAGTCATGGAAACGTGCTGTTTTGGATAGTAGTCCATGAAAAAAAATAACAGTTTTGCACCAATTGTTCTGGTTTACATTTAGGAAAAAAATATCAATCGATTCTATGATATTCTGGGCCATGATATCAAACAATTACTCCAAACAAAACCCCCAGTGGGCCTTAGGGACCACTGGGGATTTTTTTTGATACCCCTTTATCAGAAGACTTTGTGTGCGTCCTTTTGCGCTAATAAAAACTTTGCTGCGGTTTTGGTTGCTGACTTAGCGTTGCAAATGGGGTGAAACGGACCCCAAAAAAATAATTCCGTTTTGTCAGTGCAGAGACATTGTATGCAAAGAACAATAGTTTGGGATGAAGATGTGGCGCCACAGGTCTTCACTATACAATAGATTAGACTGGTTACCAAATAGGGCATGGTTTTCGCAAAAAATGCTCAGCAAAGTAGTATCAATTTTTTTTCGAAATAATGAGTTTTTAAAGATGTTTTTGACAATTTGATCTTGTGGAATGGGCAATGGGTATGAAGCAGTCAAGGAAACGTGCTCTTTTGGATAGTTGTCCATGAAAAAAATTAACAGTTTTGCACCAATTTTTCAGGTTTTTTTTTAGGAAAAAAATATCAATCGATTCTATGATCTTCTCGGCCATGATATCAAACAATTACTCCAAAAAAAAAATCCCCAGTGGGCCTTAGGGACCACTGGGGATTTTTTTGACACCCCACTTTCAGAGGACTTTGTGTGCGTCATTTTGCGCTAATAAAACTTTGCTGCGGTTTTGGTTGCTGACTTAGCGTTGCAAATGGGGTGAAACGGACCCCAAAAAAATAATTCCGTTTTATCAGTGCAGAGACATTGTATGCAAAGAACCATAGTTTGGGATGAAGATGTGGCACCACAGGTCTTCACTATACCTTAGATTAGGCTGGTTACCAAATAGGGTATGGTTTTTGCAAAAAATGCTCAGCAAAGTAGTATCAATTTTTTTTTCGAAATAATGAGTTTTTAAAGATGTTTTTGACAATTTGATCTTGTGGAATGGGCAATGGGTATGAAGCAGTCAAGGAAACGTGCTCTTTTGGATAGTTGTCCATGAAAAAAATTAACAGTTTTGCACCAATTTTTCAGGTTTTTTTTAGGAAAAAAATATCAATCGATTCTATGATCTTCTCGGCCATGATATCAAACAATCACTCCAAAAAAAAAAATCCCCAGTGGGCCTTAGGGACCACTGGGGATTTTTTTGACACCCCACTTTCAGAGGACTTTGTGTGCGTCATTTTGCGCTAATAAAAACTTTGCTGCGGTTTTGGTTGCTGACTTAGCGTTGCAAATGGGGTGAAACTGACCCCAAAAAAAATTCCGTCTTGTCAGTGCAGAGACATTGTGTGCAAAGAGCCATAGTTTGGGATGAAGATGTGGCGCCACAGGTCTTCAATTTACATTAGATTAGACTGGTTACCAAATACGGCATGGTTTTTGCAAAAAATGCCCAGCAAACTTGTTTCAATTTTATTTTTTTTTGAAATAATTAGTTTTTAAAGATGTTTCTGACAATTTCATCTTGTGGAATGGGCAATGGGTATGAAGCAGTCATGGAAACGTGCTGTTTTGGATAGTAGTCCATGAAAAAAAATAACAGTTTTGCACCAATTGTTCTGGTTTACATTTAGGAAAAAAATATCAATTGATTCTATGATATTCTGCGCCATGATATCAAACAATTACTCCAAACAAAACCCCCAGTGGGCCTTAGGGACCACTGGGGATTTTTTTTGATACCCCTTTATCAGAAGACGTTGTGTGCGTCCTTTTGCGCTAATAAAAACTTTGCTGCGGTTTTGGTTGCTGACTTAGCGTTGCAAATGGGGTGAAACGGACCCCAAAAAAATAATTCCGTTTTGTCAGTGCAGAGACATTGTATGCAAAGAACAATAGTTTGGGATGAAGATGTGGCGCCACAGGTCTTCACTATACATTAGATTAGACTGGTTACCAAATAGGGCATGGTTTTCGCAAAAATGCTCAGCAAAGTAGTATCAATTTTTTTTTCGAAATAATGAGTTTTTGAAGATGTTTTTGACAATTTGATCTTGTGGAATGGGCAATGGGTATGAAGCAGTCAAGGAAACGTGCTCTTTTGGATAGTTGTCCATGAAAAAAATTAACAGTTTTGCACCAATTTTTCAGGTTTTTTTTAGGAAAAAATATCAATCGATTCTATGATCTTCTCGGCCATGATATCAAACAATTACTCCAAAAAAAAATCCCCAGTGGACCTTAGGGACCACTGGGGTTTTTTTTGACACCCCACTATCAGCAAAATTTGTGTGCGTCATTTTGCGCTAATAAAAACTTTGCTGCGGTTTTGGTTGCTAACTTAGCGTTGCAAATGGGGTGAAACGGACCCCAAAAAATTAATTCCGTTTTGTCAGTGCAGAGACATTGTATGCAAAGAACCATAGTTTGGGATGAAGATGTGGCGCCACAGGTCTTCACTATACCTTAGATTAGGCTGGTTACAAAATAGGGTATGGTTTTTGCAAAAAATGCTCAGCAAAGTAGTTTCAATTTTATTTTTTTTTTCGAAATAATGAGTTTTTAAAGATGTTTTTGACAATTTCATCTTGTGGAATGGACAATGTGTATGAAGCAGTCATGAAAACGTGCTCTTTTGGATAGTAGTCCATGAAGAAAATTAAGAGTTTTGCACCAATTGTTCTGGTTTTTATTTAGGAAAAAGATATCAATCGATTCTATCATCTTCTCGGCCATGATATCAAACAATTACTCCAAAAAAATCCCCATTGGGCCTTAGTGCCCACTTGGGATTTTTTTGACACCCCACTATCAGAAAACTTTGTGTGCGTCATTTTGCGCTCATAAAAACTTTGCTGCGGTTTTGGTTGCTGACTTAGCGTTGCAAATGGGGTGAAACGGACCCCAAAAAATTAATTCCGTTTTGTCAGTGCAGAGACATTGTGTGCAAATAACCATAGTTTGGGATGAAGATGTGGCGCCACAGGTCTTCACTATACATTAGATTAGACTGGTTACCAAATACGGTATGGTTTTTGCAAAAAAAAAATGCCCAGCAAACTTGTTTCAATTTTATTTTTTTTCTCGAAATAATGAGTTTTTAAAGATGTTTTTGACAATTTCATCTTGTGGAATGGGCAAGGGGTATGAAGCAGTCATGGAAACGTGCTCTTTTGGATAGTAGTCCTTGAAAAAATTTAACAGTTTTGCAGCAATTGTTCTGGTTTACATTTAGGAAAAAAATATCAATCGATTCTATGATTTTCTCGGCCATGATATCAAACAATTACTTCAAAATAAATCCCCAGTGGGCCTTAGGACCCCCTGGGGATTTGTTTTGATACCCCACTATTAGAGGACTTTGTGCGCGTCATTTTGCGCTAATAAAAATTTTGCTGCGGTTTTGTTTGCTGACTTAGCGTTGCAAATGGTGTGAAACGGACCCCAAAAAAATAATTCCATTTTGTCAGTGCAGAGACATTGTATGCAAAGAACCATAGTTTGGGATGAAGATGAGGCACCACAGGTCTTCACTATACATTAGATTAGACTGGTTACCAAATACGGCATGGTTTTTGCAAAAAAAGCTCAGCAAAGTAGTTTCAATTTTATTTTTTTTTCGAAATAATGAGTTTTTAAAGATTTTTCTGACAATTTCATCTTGTGGAATGGGCAATGGGTATGAAGCAGTCATGGAAACGTCCTCTTTTGGATAGTATTCCATGAACGAAATTAACAGTTTTGCACCAATTGTTCTGGTTTTTAGTTAGGAAAAAAATATCAATCGATTCTATGATCTTCTCGGCCATGGTATCAAACAATTACTCCAAAAAAAATCCCCAGTGGGCCTTAGGAACCCCTGGGGATTTTTTTTTGACACCCCACTATCAGAAGACTTTGTGTGCGTCATTTTGCGCTAATAAAAACTTTGCTGCGGCTTTGGTTGCTGACTTAGCGTTGCAAATGGGGTGAAAAGGACCCCAAAAAAATAATTCCGTTTTGTCAGTGCAGAGACATTGTGTGCAAAGAACCATAGTTTGGGATGAAGATGTGGCACCACAGGTCTTCACTATAAATTAGATTAGACTGGTTACCACATACGGTATGGGTTTTCCAAAAAATGCCCATCAAACTTGTTTCAATTTTATTTTTTTTCGAAATAATGAGTTTTTAAAGACGGTTTTGACATTTTCATCTTGTGGAATGGGCAATGGGTATGAAGCAGTCATGGAAACGTGCTCTTTTGGATAATAGTCCATGAAAAAAAGTAACAGTTTTGCACCAATTGTTCTGGTTTACATTTAGGAAAAAAATATCAATCGATTCTATGATCTTCTCGGCCATGATATCAAACAATTACTCCAAAAAAAATCCCCATTGGGCCTTAGGGCCCACTTTTTTTGACACCCCACTATCAGAAGACTTTGTGTGCGTCATTTTGCGCTAATAAAAACTTTGCCGCGGTTTTGGTTGCTGACTTAGCGTTGCAAATGGGGTGAAACGGACCCCAAAAAATAATTCCGTTTTGTCAGTGCAGAGACATTGTATGCAAAGAACCATAGTTTGGGATGAAGATGTGGCACCACAGGTCTTCACTATACATTAGATTAGACTGGTTACCAAATACGGCATGGTTTGTGCAAAAAATGCTCAGCAAAGTAGTTTCAATTTTAATTTTTTTTCGAAATAATGGGTTTTTCAAGATTTTTCTGACAATTTCATCTTGTGGAATGGGCAATGGGTAGGCAGCAGTCATGGAAACGTGCTCTTTTGGATAGTAGTCCGTGAAAAAAAGTAACAGTTTTGCACCAATTGTTCTGGTTTACATTTAGGAAAAAAATATCAATCGATTCTATGATCTTCTCGGCCATGATATCAAACAATTACTCCAAAAAAAATCCCCATTGGGCCTTAGGGCCCACTGGCGATTTTTTTTGACACCCCACTATCAGAAGACTTTGTGAGCGTCATTTTCCGCTAATAAAAACTTTGCTGCGGTTTTGCTTGCTGACTTAGCGTTGCAAATGGGGTGAAACGGACCCCAAGAAATAATTCCGTTTTGTCAGTGCAGAGACATTGTGTGCAAAGAACCATAGTTTGGGATGAAGATGTGGCACCACAGGTCTTCACTATACATTAGATTAGACTGGTTACCACATACGGTATGGTTTTACCAAAAAATGCCCAGCAAACTTGTTTCAATTTTATTTTTTTTCGAAATAATAAGTTTTTAAAGACGGTTTTGACATTTTCATCTTGTGGAATGGGCAATGGGTATGAAGCAGTCATGGAAACGTGCTCTTTTGGATAGTAGTCCGTGAAAAAAAGTAACAGTTTTGCACCAATTGTTCTGGTTTACATTTAGGAAAAAAATATCAACCGATTCTATGATCTTCTCGGCCATGATATCAAAATATTACTCCAAAAAAAAAAAATCCCCATTGGGCCTTAGGGCCCACTGGGGATTTTTTTTGACACCCCACTATCAGAAGACTTTGTGTGCGTCATTTTGCGCTAATAAAAACTTTGCTGCGGTTTTGGTTGCTGACTTAGCGTTGCAAATGTGGTGAAACGGACCCCAAAAAATAATTCCGTTTTGTCAGTGCAGAGACATTGTATGCAAAGAACCATAGTTTGGGATGAAGATGTGGCACCACAGGTCTTCACTATACATTAGATTAGACTGGTTACCAAATACGGCATGGTTTTTGCAAAAAAATGCTCAGCAAAGTAGTTTCAATTTTATTTTTTTTTCGAAATAATGAGTTTTTCAGGATTTTTCTGACAATTTCATCTTGTGGAATGGGCAATGGGTATGCAGCAGTCATGGAAACGTCCTCTTTTGGATAGTATTCCATGAACAAAATTAACAGTTTTGCACCAATCGTTCTGGTTTACTATTAGGAAAAAAATATCAATCGATTCTATGATCTTCTCGGCCATGATATCAAACAATTACTCCAAAAAAAATCCCCATTGGGCCTTAGGGCCCACTGGGGATTTTTTTGACACCCCAACTATCAGAAGACTTTATGTGTGTCATTTTGCGCTAATAAAAACTTTGCTGCGGTTTTGGTTGCTGACTTAGCGTTGCAAATGGGTTGAAACGGACCCCAAAAAAATAATTCCGTTTTGTCAGTGCAGAGACATTGTGCGCAAAGAACCATAATTTGGGATGAAGATGTGGCGCCACAGGACTTAAGTATACATTAGATTAGACTGGTTACCAAATACGGCATGGTTTTTGCAAAAAATGCCCAGCAAAGTAGTTTAAATTTTGTTTTTTTTTTTGAAATATTGAATTTTTAAAGATTTTTCTGACAATTTCATCTTGTGGAATGGGCAATGGGTATGAAGCAGTCATGGAAACTTCCTCTTTTAGATAGTATTCCATGAACAAAATTAACAGTTTTGCACCAATTGTTCTGGTTTTCTTAAGGAAAGAAATATCAATCGATTCTATGATCTTCTCGGCCATGATATCAAACAATTACTCCAAAAAAATTCCCCATTGGGCCTTAGGGCCCACTGGGGATTTTTTTGACCCTCCACTATCAGAAGACTTTGTGTGCGCCATTTTGCGCTAATAAAAGCTTTGCTGCGGTTTTGGTTGCTGACTTAGCGTTGCAAATGGGGTGAAACGGACCCCAAAAAAATAATTCGTTTTGTCAGTGCAGAGACATTGTGTGCAAAGAACCAAAATTTGGGATGAAGATGTGGCGCCACAGGACTTAGGCATACATTAGATTAGACTGGTTACCAAATACGGCATGGTTTTTGCAAAAAATGCTCAGCAAAAAAGTTTCAATTTTATTTTTTTTTCGAAATAATGAGTTTTTAAAGATTTTTCTGACAATTTCATCTTGTGGAATAGGCAATGGGTATGGAGCAGTCATGGAAACGTGCTCTTTTGGATAGTAGTCCATGAAAAAAAGTAATAGTTTTGCACCAATTGTTCTGGTTTACATTTAGGAAAAAAATATCAATCGATTCTATGATCTTCTCGGCCATGATATCAAACAATTACTCCAAAAAAAAATCCCCATTGGGCCTTAGGGCCCACTGGGGATTTTTTTTGACACCCCGCTATCAGAAGATTTTGTGTGCGTCAGTTTGCTCTAATAAAAACTTTGCTGCGGTTTTGGTTGCTGACTTAGCGTTGCAAATGTGGTGAAACGGACCCCAAAAAAAATTTTCCGTTTTGTCAGTGCAGAGACATTGTATGCAAAGAACCATAGTTTGGGATGAAGATGTGGCACCACAGGTCTTCACTATACATTAGAATAGACTGGTTACCAAATACGGCATGGTTTTTGCAAAAAATGCTCAGCAAAGTAGTTTCAATTTTATTTTTTTTTCGAAATAATGAGTTTTTCAAGATTTTTCTGACAATTTCATCTTGTGGAATGGGCAATGGGTATGCTGCAGTCATGGAAACGTCCTCTTTTGGATAGTTTTCCATGAACAAAATTAACAGTTTTGCACCAATTGTTCTGGTTTACATTTAGGAAAAAAATATCAATCGATTCTATGATCTTCTCGGCCATGATATCAAACAATTACTCCAAAAAAAAATCCCCATTGGGCCTTAGGGCCCACTGGGGATTTTTTTTGACACCCCACTATCAGAAGATTTTGTGTGCGTCAGTTTGCTCTAATAAAAACTTTGCTGCGGTTTTGGTTGCTGACTTAGCGTTGCAAATGTGGTGAAACGGACCCCAAAAAAAATTTTCCGTTTTGTCAGTGCAGAGACATTGTATGCAAAGAACCATAGTTTGGGATGAAGATGTGGCACCACAGGTCTTCACTATACATTAGAATAGACTGGTTACCAAATACGGCATGGTTTTTGCAAAAAATGCTCAGCAAAGTAGTTTCAATTTTATTTTTTTTTTCGAAATAATGAGTTTTTCAAGATTTTTCTGACAATTTCATCTTGTGGAATGGGCAATGGGTATGCTGCAGTCATGGAAACGTCCTCTTTTGGATAGTTTTCCATGAACAAAATTAACAGTTTTGCACCAATTGTTCTGGTTTACATTTAGGAAAAAAATATCAATCGATTCTATGATCTTCTCGGCCATGATATCAAACAATTACTCCAAAAAAAAATCCCCATTGGGCCTTAGGGCCCACTGGGGATTTTTTTGACACCCGACTATCAGAAGATTTTGTGTGCGTCAGTTTGCTCTAATAAAAACTTTGCTGCGGTTTTGGTTGCTGACTTAGCGTTGCAAATGTGGTGAAACGGACCCCAAAAAAAATTTTCCGTTTTGTCAGTGCAGAGACATTGTATGCAAAGAACCATAGTTTGGGATGAAGATGTGGCACCACAGGTCTTCACTATACATTAGAATAGACTGGTTACCAAATACGGCATGGTTTTTGCAAAAAATGCTCAGCAAAGTAGTTTCAATTTTATTTTTTTTTTCGAAATAATGAGTTTTTCAAGATTTTTCTGACAATTTCATCTTGTGGAATGGGCAATGGGTATGCTGCAGTCATGGAAACGTCCTCTTTTGGATAGTTTTCCATGAACAAAATTAACAGTTTTGCACCAATTGTTCTGGTTTACATTTAGGAAAAAAATATCAATCGATTCTATGATCTTCTCGGCCATGATATCAAACAATTACTCCAAAAAAAATCCCCATTAGGCCTTAGGGCCCACTGGGGATTTTTTTTTGACACCCCACTATCAGAAGTCTTTGTTTGCGTCATTTTGCGCTAATAAAAACTTTGCTGCGGTTTTGGTTGCTGACTTAGCGTTGCAAATGGGGTGAAACGGACCCCAAAAAAATAACTCCGTTTTGTCAGTGCAGAGACAGTGTGTGCAAAGAACCATAATTTGGGATGAAGATGTGGCGCCACAGGACTTAAGTATACATTAGATTAGACTGGTTACCAAATACGGCATGGTTATTGCAAAAAATGCCCAGCAAAGTAGTTTCAATTTTGTTTTTTTTTTCGAAATAATGAGTTTTTAAAGATTTTTCTGACAATTTCATCTTGTGGAATGGGCAATGGGTATGCTGCAGTCATGGAAACGTCCTCTTTTGGATAGTATTCCATGAACAAATTTAACAGTTTTGCACCAATTGTTCTGGTTTACATTTAGGAAAAAAAAATATCAATCGATTCTATGATCTTCTCGGCCATGATATCAAACAATTACTCCAAAAAAAATCCCCATTGGGCCTTAGGGCCCACTGGGGATTTTTTTTGACACCCCACTATCAGAAGACTTTGTGTGCGTCATTTTGCGCTAATAAAAACTTTGCTGCGGTTTTGGTTGCTGACTTAGCGTTGCAAATGGGGTGAAACGGACCCCAAAAAAATAATTCCGTTTTGTCAGTGCAGAGACATTGTGTGCAAAGAACCAAAATTTGGGATAAAGATGTGGCGCCACAGGAGTTAGGCATACAGTAGATTAGACTGGTTACCAAATACGGCATGGTTTTTGCAAAAAATGCTCAGCAAAAAAGTTTCAATTTTATTTTTTTTTTTCGAAATAATGAGTTTTTAAAGATTTTTCTGACAATTTCATCTTGTGGAATGGGCAATGGTTATGAAGCAGTCATGGAAACGTCCTCTTTTGGATAATATTCCATGAACAAAATTAACAGTTTTGCACCAATTGTTCTGGTTTTTTTAAGGAAAGAAATATCACTCGATTCTATGATCTTTTCGGCCATGATATCAAACAATTACTCCAAAAAAAATCCCCATTGGGCCTTAGGGCCCACTGGGGATTTTTGTTGACCCTCCACTATCAGAAGACTTTGTGTGCGCCATTTTGCGCTAATAAAAACTTTGCTGCGGTTTTGGTTGCTGACTTAGCGTTGCAAATGGGGTGAAAGGGACCCCAAAAAAATAATTCCGTTTTGTCAGTGCAGAGACATTGTGTGCAAAGAACCATAATTTGGGATAAAGATGTGGCGCCACAGGTCTTCACTAAACATTAAATTAGACTGGTTACCAAATACGGCATGGGTTTTGCAAAAAACGCTCAGCAAAGGAGTTTCAATTTTATTGTTTTTTTTTTTCGAAATAATGAGTTTTTAAATATTTTTCTGACAATTTCATCTTGTGGAATGGGCAATGGTTATGAAGCAGTCATGGAAACGTCCTCTTTTGGATAGTATTCCATGAACAAAATTAACAGTTTTGCACCAATTGTTCTGGTTTTTTTTAAGGAAAGAAATATCAATCGATTCTATGATCTTTTCGGCCATGATATCAAACAATTACTCCAAAAAAATCCCCATTGGGCCTTAGGGCCCACTGAGGATTTTTTTTGACACCCCACTATCAGAAGACTTTGTGTGCGTCATTTTGCGCTAATAAAAATTTTGCTGCGGTTTTGGTTGCTGACCTAGCGTTGCAAATGGGGTGAAACGGACCCCAAAAAAATAATTCCGTTTTGTCAGTGCAGAGACATTGTGTGCAAAGAACCATAATTTGGGATGAAGATGTGGCGCCACAGGACTTAAGTATACATTAGATTAGAATGGTTACCAAATACGGCATGGTTATTGCAAAAAATGCCCAGCAAAGTAGTTTCAATTTTGTTTTTTTTCGAAATAATGAGTTTTTAAAGATTTTTCTGACAATTTCATCTTGTGGAATGGGCAATGGTTATGAAGCAGTCATGGAAACGTCCTCTTTTGGATCGTATTCCATGAACAAAATTAACAGTTTTGCACCAATTGTTCTGGTTTTTTCTTAAGGAAAGAAATATCAATCGATTCTATGATCTTTTCGGCCATGATATCAAACAATTACTCCAAAAAAATCCCCATTGGGCCTTAGGGCCCACTGGGGTTTTTTTCTGACCCTCCACTATCAGAAGACTTTGTGTGCGTCATTTTGCGCTAATAAAAACTTTGCTCCGGTTTTGGTTGCTGACTTAGCGTTGCAAATGGGGTGAAACGGACCCCAAAAAAATAATTCCGTTTTGTCAGTGCAGAGACATTGTGTGCAAAGAACCATAATTTGGGATGAAGATGTGGCGCCACAGGACTTAAGTATACATTAGATTAGAATGGTTACCAAATACGGCATAGTTTTTGCAAAAAATGCTCAGCAAAGTAGTTTCAATTTTATTTTTTTTTTCGAAATAATGAGTTTTTCAAGATTTTTCTGACAATTTCATCTTGTGGAATGGGCAATGGGTATGCTGCAGTCATGGAAACGTCCTCTTTTGGATAGTTTTCCATGAACAAAATTAACAGTTTTGCACCAATTGTTCTGGTTTACATTTAGGAAAAAAATATCAATCGATTCTATGATCTTCTCGGCCATGATATCAAACAATTACTCCAAAAAAAATCCCCATTAGGCCTTAGGGCCCACTGGGGATTTTTTTTTTGACACCCCACTATCAGAAGTCTTTGTTTGCGTCATTTTGCGCTAATAAAAACTTTGCTGCGGTTTTGGTTGCTGACTTAGCGTTGCAAATGGGGTGAAACGGACCCCAAAAAAATAACTCCGTTTTGTCAGTGCAGAGACAGTGTGTGCAAAGAACCATAATTTGGGATGAAGATGTGGCGCCACAGGACTTAAGTATACATTAGATTAGACTGGTTACCAAATACGGCATGGTTATTGCAAAAAATGCCCAGCAAAGTAGTTTCAATTTTGTTTTTTTTTTCGAAATAATGAGTTTTTAAAGATTTTTCTGACAATTTCATCTTGTGGAATGGGCAATGGGTATGCTGCAGTCATGGAAACGTCCTCTTTTGGATAGTATTCCATGAACAAAATTAACAGTTTTGCACCAATTGTTCTGGTTTACATTTAGGAAAAAAAAATATCAATCGATTCTATGATCTTCTCGGCCATGATATCAAACAATTACTCCAAAAAAAATCCCCATTGGGCCTTAGGGCCCACTGGGGATTTTTTTTGACACCCCACTATCAGAAGACTTTGTGTGCGTCATTTTGCGCTAATAAAAACTTTGCTGCGGTTTTGGTTGCTGACTTAGCGTTGCAAATGGGGTGAAACGGACCCCAAAAAAATAATTCCGTTTTGTCAGTGCAGAGACATTGTGTGCAAAGAACCAAAATTTGGGATAAAGATGTGGCGCCACAGGAGTTAGGCATACATTAGATTAGACTGGTTACCAAATACTGCATGGTTTTTGCAAAAAATGCTCAGCAAAAAAGTTTCAATTTTATTTTTTTTTTCGAAATAATGAGTTTTTAAAGATTTTTCTGACAATTTCATCTTGTGGAATGGGCAATGGTTATGAAGCAGTCATGGAAACGTCCTCTTTTGGATAATATTCCATGAACAAAATTAACAGTTTTGCACCAATTGTTCTGGTTTTTTAAGGAAAGAAATATCACTCGATTCTATGATCTTTTCGGCCATGATATCAAACAATTACTCCAAAAAAAATCCCCATTGGGCCTTAGGGCCCACTGGGGATTTTTGTTGACCCTCCACTATCAGAAGACTTTGTGTGCGCCATTTTGCGCTAATAAAAACTTTGCTGCGGTTTTGGTTGCTGACTTAGCGTTGCAAATGGGGTGAAAGGGACCCCAAAAAAATAATTCCGTTTTGTCAGTGCAGAGACATTGTGTGCAAAGAACCATAATTTGGGATAAAGATGTGGCGCCACAGGTCTTCACTAAACATTAAATTAGACTGGTTACCAAATACGGCATGGGTTTTGCAAAAAACGCTCAGCAAAGGAGTTTCAATTTTATTGTTTTTTTTTTCGAAATAATGAGTTTTTAAATATTTTTCTGACAATTTCATCTTGTGGAATGGGCAATGGTTATGAAGCAGTCATGGAAACGTCCTCTTTTGGATAGTATTCCATGAACAAAATTAACAGTTTTGCACCAATTGTTCTGGTTTTTTTTAAGGAAAGAAATATCAATCGATTCTATGATCTTTTCGGCCATGATATCAAACAATTACTCCAAAAAAATCCCCATTGGGCCTTAGGGCCCACTGAGGATTTTTTTTGACACCCCACTATCAGAAGACTTTGTGTGCGTCATTTTGCGCTAATAAAAATTTTGCTGCGGTTTTGGTTGCTGACCTAGCGTTGCAAATGGGGTGAAACGGACCCCAAAAAAATAATTCCGTTTTGTCAGTGCAGAGACATTGTGTGCAAAGAACCATAATTTGGGATGAAGATGTGGCGCCACAGGACTTAAGTATACATTAGATTAGAATGGTTACCAAATACGGCATGGTTATTGCAAAAAATGCCCAGCAAAGTAGTTTCAATTTTGTTTTTTTTTTCGAAATAATGAGTTTTTAAAGATTTTTCTGACAATTTCATCTTGTGGAATGGGCAATGGTTATGAAGCAGTCATGGAAACGTCCTCTTTTGGATCGTATTCCATTAACAAAATTAACAGTTTTGCACCAATTGTTCCGGTTTTTTTTAAGGAAAGAAATATCAATCGGTTCTATGATCTTTTCGGCCATGATATCAAACAATTACTCCAAAAAAATCCCCATTGGGCCTTAGGGCCCACTGGGGATTTTTTTTGACCCTCCACTATCAGAAGACTTTGTGTGCGCCATTTTGCGCTAATAAAAAATTTGCTGCGGTTTTGGTTGCTGAGTTAGCAGTGCAAATGGGGTGAAAGGGACCCCAAAAAAATAATTCCGTTTTGTCAGTGCAGAGACATCGTGTGCAAAGAACCATAATTTGGGATAAAGATGTGGCGCCACAGGTCTTCACTATACATTAAATTAGACTGGTTACCAAAGACGGCATGGGTTTTGCAAAAAAAATGCTCAGCAAAGGAGTTTCAATTTTATTTTTTTTCGAAATAATGAGTTTTTAAAGATTTTTCTGACAATTTCATCTTGTGGAATGGGCAATGGTTATGAAGCAGTCATGGGAAATTCCTCTTTTGGATAGTATTCCATGAACAAAATTAACAGTTTTGCACCAATTGTTCTGGTTTTTTTAAGGAAAGAAATATCAATCGATTCAATGATCTTTTCGGCCATGATATCAAACAATTACTCCAAAAAAATCCCCATTGGGCCTTAGGGCCCACTGGGGTTTTTTTTGACACCCCACTATCAGAAGACTTTGTGTGCGTCATTTTGCGCTAATAAAAACTTTGCTGCGGTTTTGGTTGCTGACTTAGCGTTGCAAATGGGGTGAAACGGACCACCAAAAAATAATTCCGTTTTGTCAGTGCAGAGACATTGTGTGCAAAGAACCATAATTTGGGATGAAGATGTGGCGCCACAGGACTTAAGTATACATTAGATTAGACTGGTTACCAAATACGGCATGGTTATTGCAAAAAATGCCCAGCAAAGTAGTTTCAATTTTGTTTTTTTTCGAAATAATGAGTTTTTAAAGATTTTTCTGACAATTTCATCTTGTGGAATGGCAATGGTTATGAAGCAGTCATGGAAACGTCCTCTTTTGGATAGTATTCCATGAACAAAATTAACAGTTTTGCACCAATTGTTCTGGTTTTTTTTAAGGAAAGAAATATCAATCGATTCTATGATCTTTTCGGCCATGATATCACCAATTGTTCTGGTTAGCACCAATTGTTCTGGTTTTTTTAAGGAAAGAAATATCAATCGATTCAATGATCTTTTCGGCCATGATATCAAACAATTACTCCAAAAAAATCCCCATTGGGCCTTAGGGCCCACTGGGGTTTTTTTTGACACCCCACTATCAGAAGACTTTGTGTGCGTCATTTTGCGCTAATAAAAACTTTGCTGCGGTTTTGGTTGCTGACTTAGCGTTGCAAATGGGGTGAAACGGACCCCAAAAAAATAATTCCGTTTTGTCAGTGCAGAGACATTGTGTGCAAAGAACCATAATTTGGGATGAAGATGTGGCGCCACAGGACTTAAGTATACATTAGATTAGACTGGTTACCAAATACGGCATGGTTATTGCAAAAAATGCCCAGCAAAGTAGTTTCAATTTTGTTTTTTTTTTTCGAAATATTGAGTTTTTAAAGATTTTTCTGACAATTTCATCTTGTGGAATGGGCAATGGTTATGAAGCAGTCATGGAAACGTCCTCTTTTGGATAGTATTCCATGAACAAAATTAACAGTTTTGCACCAATTGTTCTGGTTTTTTTTTAAGGAAAGAAATATCAATCGATTCTATGATCTTTTCGGCCATGATATCAACCAATTACTCCAAAAAACTCTCCATTGGGCCTTAGGGCCCACTGGGGATTTTTTTTGACCCTCCACTATCAGAAGACTTTGTGTGCGCCATTTTGCGCTAATAAAAAATTTGTTGCGGTTTTGGTTGCTGAGTTAGCGTTGCAAATGGGGTGAAAGAGACCCCAAAAAAATAATTCCGTTTTGTCAGTGCAGAGACATCGTGTGCAAAGAACCATAATTTGGGATAAAGATGTGGCGCCACAGGTCTTCACTATACATTAAATTAGACTGGTTACCAAATACGGCATGGGTTTTGCAAAAAATGCTCAGCAAAGGAGTTTCAATTTTATTTTTTTTCGAAATAATGAGTTTTTAAAGATTTTTCTGACAATTTCATCTTGTCGAATGGGCAATGGGTGTGAAGCAGTCATGGAAACGTAGTAGCTCCCAAACAAAGTTTGAAGCAATTGTTTTGGTAGCTTGTCTTTTGCACAACATGCTAATTCGATATGTTAAATACTTATTTTTTTTATACAATACTATTATTCTAAGGTGAGGGCTTCGGGCCCGCATGAGGTGCACCACCCCTCCCTGCCCCGTTGAGACGCCGGTTAGTCGCCCCCCCCCCCCCCTCTGGGCTTTTGTGCATCTCATGTTGGGGACGTCTTCGGTCTGGTTTATAAAAGTAAGGTTTTCGTACGGAAGTTCACCATTATTTCAAATAAGTAATTTTAAAAATAGGTCTTTTTGTTTAGGTCATAGAGTTGTCCAAAGTGAACCCTAATAAGATCCGTTTTTCCCTGCTTTCCTGTGGCAAATCCGATTTTTACCGAGAACGCTGATTAGATCTGGGGTTTTTCCCCGGTTTTCCTGTTGGGAATCTTATATCCCCCTGAAACCCTGATAAGATGCAGGGAAAAAACCCTGGGTTTTCCTGGTAAGTTTCCCGCTGAAAACCCGAAATTCCCTGAAACCCTGATAAGATGCAGGAAAACCCTGGGTTTCCTGGAAAGTTTCCCGCTTTTTTCCCGGTTTCCCTGACAGGAAAACACGTGTTCCCGGAAACCCTGCCGGGAAATGCGGGATCTTACTCAATC
>NC_134476.1:1119972-1179972 GCF_964194025.1 Convolutriloba macropyga
CTCTCTTTCTCTCTCTCTCTCTCTCGCTCTCCCCCCTCTCTCTCTTTCTCTCGCTCCCTCTCTCTCTCTCTCTCTCTCTCTCTCTCTCTCTCTCTTTCTTTCTCTCGCTCTCCCCCCCTCTCTCTCTCTCTCTCTCTCTCTCTCTCTCTCTCTCTCTCTCTCGCTCGCTCTTTCCCCCCTTTCTCTCTCTCGCTCTCCCCCCTCTCTCTCTTTCTCTCGCTCTTTCTCTCGTTTTATTTTAAATGTTTTATTTTAAATTGTTTTATTTTTGGAGATGGAGCTTGAGCCCGGTTTTTTTTACCGAATGCTCTGCTCAAAATCTCCTATAGTTGTTTGTTTGTAACTCCGCCGTAGCCGGTCCCAGCCCGGTTGAGATAAGGAGGAGGGGAACACACCCAGAACATACTGGAAAAATCTCAACAAAGTCAGTTTTTTTAAACAGACTTGAGATAATTTTCCGACAATGGTATGCTATATTGTTTAAATTTCTGCTGTTATTTTAATTAATTTGTTTTATTTTAATTTGTTTTATTTTAATTTGTTTTATTTTAATTCCTTTTTTTTTTAAATGTTTTATTTTAAATTGTTTTATTTTTGGAGATGGAGCTTGAGCCCGGTTTTTTTTACCGAATGCTCTGCTCAAAATCTCCTATAGTTGTTTGTTTGTAACTCCGCCGTAGCCGGTCCCCAGCCCGGTTGAGATAAGGAGGAGGGGAACACACCCAGAACATACTGGAAAAATCTCAACAAAGTCAGTTTTTTTAAACAGACTTGAGATAATTTTCCGACAGAAATTTGATATTTTATTTAAAACCATGTTTTTTAGGTCCCCGGCGATTAAAAACGACTATCTTGCAAGAATCTTACAAGAGAAAACGCCTATCTTGTAAGATTCTTGTAGGAAAAACGCCTATCTTGTAAGACTCTTGCAAGAGAAAACACCTATCTTGCAAGAATCTTACAAGGGAAAACGCCTATCTTGTAAGATTCTTGCAAGAGAAATCGCCTATCTTGTAAGACTCTTACAAGATTACGTGCCTTGTAAGAGTCTTGTAAGAGTCTTGCATTTAACGCCTATCTTGTAAGATCTTGTAAGAATCTTGCAAGACTCTTGTAAGATTATACAATTTGGTACAAGACTCTTGCAAGATTCTTACAAGATCTTACAAGATATGCGTGTAAGTTCGACTAGGGATTGTTTGAATGACACCGATGAAAAGTGTAAATCCGAAAATTGGTTTAAAAAAATAGTAAACACGACCATGAGAGTAAAATTATGACGATTGACATTCAGCATCATTCTTGTCGCTAATGAAGGGATATAGAAAATGCCGCACGCACGTAGAGTTTCAGTGGTAGAAACAGAAAACAGACGAACATTGATTAATGTTTACTACTTTGAAGTTAACATCATGAATTGCAACATAGCCGCCAGATTGCTGGAATAGCTTCCAAATAGACTAGTGCTACAATTTTGATAGAAACGGATACAAATATAATTTAAATAATTTTCGACGCCGCTCAGAAAACGGTGTGATAAAAATCAGCAATAAATTAATGAGGCTTGTTAAAATTCACTCCCTCCACAGAAGCCTTTTTCAATAGGGTCGTTTATTACACATATCAGTTCCGTTGACATTGAAGTAATTTGAATTAAAATTAGTTTTAAAGTGTAAGTGTCGTTTTATAGAGTGAGGTAAGTCACGTATGACCAAAGACTAATCACGCACATGAACAAAATTTTTTTGATACAAAGAATGAAAAATAACGCCACGCACTCATGTGTCGTTCGTGATTGGAAGTAGACATTCAAAAAACACAAATTTCTCAGCGTTGCGGTATGATCAACTGCAGAACAAAAAGACACCAGATGACGAAAAGAAAAACAGCAGGACAAGTCCTGAGACGATTATATATATTTTCTTTTAATAAACAAAAAATAGACCTAAAATGGGCTTTGAATGGATTGGAAAAACCAATTTAAAAATATTCGATCAATACATCAGTTACAAATTGTTGATTGTGCATGTGAACAGAAACACACAAGTAAGAAAACGAATTTTTGTTCAACCACAGTTTTCTCACCAGCTTTAAAATAAGAGTGAAAAAAATTTACGCTGCAAACCAACTCATTTTCCCTCCACTTGCTGGCCCGACGTGACATCAATTTGACATCAATTTGACCTCAAATATCATGAAAATATGAATTATAAAAGTCAATGCGCCAAAACAATTCAAATTCTTTATTTAGCATTGATCTATCAAAAAATCAATGCATTTGCATGTAAAAAACAGGTCAGTTTGTGACTTCATCACTGAGGCCTCGGCCTCTGAAAGTGGCAAAAGGATAGAAATGGTAAAAAGTGTATTTATGAAAGAGAATTTGCATAAAGCTGAACCTCTACGTAAAATTTATCTTTTCTTTCAAAATGTGATCACATATTTTAGAATCTACATATTATTGAACGGCGGCAACAACAATCAGGTTATGGTATCCTTTGTTTTTTTCTTATTTTTTCACCATCTTGGCCGGATCATCGCCGAAAACCAAATTAAACTGGGTTTCTGTGTTTTAGTTTCAGAATATGGGACTTCTTCTCATGTTGGGCAAACAAAATTCTAAATGTTTTGTGTCTAAATACGGACGAGATCTATTCATCTGCTTTTCTCATACTTTTGACCTACATGTCACGGTTATTTAACCATAAGAGAAATAGGAGTACGTGTTTAATGGTAGATTTTCAAGAAAGTTCCGTTCAAATTTTTTAACTCAGACTGGGATAAATATGGCAAGTGAAATGAGTGTAAGAAAGAGTTTTGCGGTAACGAGTAGAAAAAGTGGGGGTGAATGGCAATAATTGATGTAAATGCGCAAGTAATGTGGAAAAAAGGATTAAAAAATGGGAGGAGGGGCTTTGAAAAAACGTTGTAAAGATTGGTGATTCTGGTGTTAAAAATACAGAAAGGATTCAAGAAAAGAGAACAATGGAGAAAAAACGATGTTAGTGTGGGTATACTAAGGTACAAAGACGATTTATGTAAATTGGGGGGTCATTGTGGAAATCGATCTGAGAATTGGTGTCATGTGGTGAGTTTTAGAAGCGTTACAGTTCTTTCTCCGTATTTGCTCTCTCTCACCACCTTCAGCTTATATTTATACATATTAGACCGCATCAAGATTACTATTCCAACTTATGCATACTCAAAGTGACCCCTTGCACCTGAAAACATCACCCGTTTATTCTTACCCATGTATGAAAGGTCACAGCGGATCATTACACTAAATATTACATTTGTTATATCATTTTAAATAATCTGTACTATAAAGAGTAATTGTCTGTACTATGTCCTCTTGTAATTCACACTAAATTTTTCTCGTGTGAATTACACAAAAAATCGTGTATTGTCACACGATCTTTCGGGAAAAAAGTGACACACGAGAAATTGTCCAGTTACATAATAAATCGTGTATTTTTACACGATTCTCTCGGTCTTAATCTGAGAAAATTGTGTGAAAAATTCTCTCGGGAAATCGTGTGAAAAAAACCCGATTTATCGTGTATAAAATACAATTTTTCGCCTAAATGAATTCTAATGTTTTGTCTGCTCAAAGTGTCTTGTGATCAAATTGGACTATTCGAGATAGTTTTCTTTCTTAACTACAAAGTTCCACTTAATATTCCATTCGAACTCGTAAAAGCGACAAGAGGATTAATTGTCGCTTTCATGGCGTATGAACGCTACCTTGCAGTGTGTAAGCCCTTCGATTACGAATTAATTCTATCCGATGGGAAGCGGAGAGTAGTTGGTTATCTTCTCACATCTTACTATCTGATATTTTTGGCTGTCTATTCCCTTGAATATGTTCTACTAGAAGTGAGGTTTCAAGTTGAGTAAAATTATTTTAAATTTTTCAAAGTCAATTTGTCATTTCAATGAATTTTTATGATCGAATTCTGCTTTATATTCTGGCATCACGAATTGATGATGCTGGAGGCTCTGATGTTCTCAAAAACGCCAGCTCGAGAATCTAACCCAATGAGGCGATGGAAGAAAGCCTAATTTTCAAAGGAAAATTTTAATTTTTTTTCAAAAAAAATCAGATTGCACTTTAAGACTTGACTACAGCAGTGGCTCAGTTGTGTAAGAATTGAACCAGAAGACTGAGAGGCGGTTTCAGACGGTGCAAGAATAGCTAAAAAACGACAATTTTTTTGTAAACTAATAGAAATCAGCTATAGAGACCCATATTATGCACGTTTCTTTTTTGGTGTCACGCACGAATGGGCCCACAAGTGTTATGCTGAACACAGTCGTGCTATAGAGACCAAATCCTCACCTCAAACGTACCTCAAAACTTGCCCACGATCATTTTTGGATTTCGGCTAAGGTACCCATGAAAAAAAAATCCCAGCGCCCTTCCGGGAGGAATTTTTCTATGAAATATTTAAAGGAAACTGGTATCTGTGCGGGATCTTTTCAACAATTGCCCCCCACCTTTGGTACCTAGCAGAGAATCGCCACCCATTCTGTGCTATACTTTACCATGATATTACTTATGTCCTACAGTTTAGATAGCCGAAAAAAAGTATGAGCGAAATTGCGGACCGCTGTTCATGGCCATGCCTCTCATGCGCTGTGGGATGTAATCCAGAAATCGCGGTCGGTTATCGTGGTAAAGCCGCGACGCGCACGAAGCGCGCCCACCGACCCGCCAGTCGGAAATTCTTTTCGCTTTGTATTCCGGTTCGGCTAATTGCCATACCATGGCGTATTTTATTCAATTCAATTTAACATAGTACGCGCATGCTTGGAAAGTTATTAGTCGTCTCTGAATGGTTAATAAATGGCCTGCATAAATTCTATTCAAGAATAGCCCCCTTTTTGCAAACGGGGGCGGGGGCAATTGTTGAAAAGATCCTCTGTGCGTTATCCATGCCCAAAAAATGCAACGATATTCAGTTTTCCTTGAAGAAGAAACCTTTTAGAAGTTAGTTTACTTTTAGCGAAACGCACGTGTTTTGATAAGTTAATTGTGAGCGTTTTAGGAAAATTTATCACAGCAATCGTTTTGATGAAATCTAGCCGAAAAAGGCTGTCTCCATTTATTGTTTTGTATGCTTTTTTCTAGTTTCAGTTTCTATGTTATCAATAAACAATATGCGTCTATAATCTAGTTAACAATTTCTCTGCAAATCTTATGGGAATAAAATACTCGCGTGTTTTCCTAAGTTAATCTTCATTTTTGCTATACAGTAATAGGTTCCCAAAAGACAGTTAAAAATAAACATACAAAAAATTGTTGATTAATTCCAAGAAAAATGTTTAAACTTCCAAGAAACTCAATATGTAAAATCCTGAAGCAAAACAATATGGAAAGCCTTGAAAATGTTTTCCTGACCTCTTCTGAAAAATTCTTGGCCTAAAAAAAAATTTAGCAACTCAAATTTGGCAACAAACTCGTTTTTTGGCAATGGTAAGTTGTAGATTTTTTAAAGAACTTTTCAAAATTGTCGATTTCTGGAGGTTACCGATAAAAAAAGTGCTGAATTCTTTTGGCTCTGATACGAGTTAATTATTTTTTTCACCATTGAGCGGTTACAATGTCATTTTTGTTGAATCTTTTAAAATACTGAACGTTACCGTTTTCGGAGACCTCAAACGAATTGACCAGTTTCAAGTGAAATGGTTTCTCAACATATTGTTTACAATTGTTTCAAATCAATTAGCTAATCGAAGAATCTTTAGACCACGTCATTGATTTCGAACCTCGGCAGATGAAGATCAGCCTCCCTGATTTTTTTAGAGACAGCTGTTGCATGAAGTAAATGCAGTCTTTTTAAAATCGGGTCCAAATGTTCAAACTACAGCAAATGAAGGGAACGTTACAGAAACGCTAGGGGAAGTATTTTACCTAATTCATTGAACTGTGAAATTTTTAGACAACACGTGTATTACCACCCTCAAACTCTTATGACTGCAAATATTTGTTTGGTTTGGGTGAAAAACAATTGGTGTGAGCAACTTTTTAACGGAAATTGAGATTTGAGTTTCAGCCAGAAAAAAATCACCAACCTGTCTTTCTGTGTTCCCACCAGCTCAAAATTGCTTCTTGTCTATCCCTTTTTATTGCAATAAATCAGTCCCTTTGAAAAAGTATATAAACCATTTAATGGCTTCACAACCAGTTTTTACTGTTGCCATATTAATATTTGTCGCATCTGATTAGTAAATCAATTCAAGCACCTTAATATACTACATGTTTGAAAATGTCACTGATTCTGTTATTTTTTTCCTCAAAACTCTGTTGAATTACTTTCAATGCTGCATGGTTCAATCCGTGTTCCTGTGCTTAGTGGCTTTGAGCGTAATCATACTAAGCGTTTGGGATAATTTTTCGATGTACATTGTGTTGGCGTGAATGAAAAAAATTTGTTGAAATTACATGGAATTATTGCCCAAACAGAAGACTTTAATATACGTTAAAATACTTGTCCAGCATACAGATTTTAGTCTCAAAGTCTCCACCTCTTAATGTGTAGGTTAAAGTGTATATTTTTTAAGGAAACCTTATATAATGACGCAAAAAAGATCAAAAATGTTTTTTTGGGAAAAAAATGTTTTTAGTCGTGAAAACTGATTTCTGATAACATTTACGGTCAATTTTATCAATTTTCTGTCACCATAGACTTCAGTTGGAGTTTCAATATCTTTCTCCTTAACGGGGCAAACAGAAATTTTGACCAACCTCCAGGTACAGCTTAGTGAAAAACTTAATGTGCGATCCTCAAATCTCCGCCCAAATTTCAGGATTTTGATAAAGTGGGTCATTGTTCAATCGCGGCAACAAAATGCAACCGTATATGTACATCATTATGCTCTGTGTAGTTTTCTTCCTGCCCAATGCCTTCGGTCTAACCCGGGTCGAGGTTTTAGGGTGAATTTTCGTAAGAAATGCGGTGAATGCGGTGAATTTGCGTAAGAAATGCGGTGATTGCGGTGAATGCGGTGAAAAAAAATAATTCACCGCTTTTCACCGCATTTCTTACAAAAATTCACCACCAAATTCACCGCATTTCTTACCAAAATTCACCACATAGACTATTATGGAAAATTAATGTAAGAAATGCGGTGAATGCGGTGAATCGCGGTGAATTATTTTTTTTCACCGCGTTCTCGGTGGCCGTGAATTATCCTTTTTCACCGCTTAATGCGATGAATTATTTTTTTTCACCACATTTCACCGCATTTCTTACGAAAATTCACCGCATATGGTTTCCAAAGTTTACTCAATCTGAATTAAATTCACAAGAAATAACAAAGAAACAAGTGACAGTTGGCGCAGGGGAATAAGGCCTGCAGGGTATTAGAAGGCATGCAGGAGGGCAGAGGTTCGAACCCGTGTGGGGACAATTCTTTTTTGTAAGAATACTGAAGACGCGGTGAAAAAAAATAATTCACCGCGATTCACCGCATTCACCGCAAAAAGATGTAAGAAATACGCGGTGAAAATTATTTTTTTTCACCGCATTTCACCGCATTTCTTACGAATATTCACCGCCAAACCTCGACCCGGGAATTCAACCCAGGTTGAGGTCCCAGACGGAAAGTCGATATGTGCAGACCCAGATGAACGCACGACGGGGGCGTCGTGCGTTCAAATTTACATGGTCTGGAAACAAGGAAAAACGCACGAAAGTCTGATCATGAACGCACGAATAGTCTGGTGAACGCACAAAAGTCTGATCATGAACGCACGAATAGTCTGGTGAACGCACGAAAGTCTGATCATGAACGCACGAATAGTCTGGTGAACGCATGAAAGTCTGATCATGAACGCACGAATAGTCTGGTGAACGCACGAAAGTCTGATCATGAACGCACGAATAGTCTGGTGAACGCACGAAAGTCTGATCATGAACGCACAAATAGTCTGGTGAACGCACGAAAGTCTGATCATGAACGCACGAATAGTCTGGTGAACGCACGAAAGTCTGATCATGGACGCACGAATAGTCTGGTGAACGCACGAAAGTCTGATCATGAACGCACGAATAGTCTGGTGAACGCACGAAAGTCGGATCATGAACGCACGAATAGTCTGGTGAACGCACGAAAGTCTGATCATGAACGCACGAATATCTGGACATGAACGCACTAAAGGTCTGATGAACGCACAATTTTTTTGTGCGTTCATCAGACTTAAGCGCGTTCATGTCCAGACTTTCGTGCGTTCATGATCAGACTTTCGTGCGTTCACCAGACTATTCGTGCGTTCATGATCAGACAAAAAACTAACCTTTTATGCTTGTAGATGCCCATTGAAGATTAAGACGCCAGAGGGTTCCATCAGTCCACAAATCCACATATAAAGTCTTTTTTTACGTGAGGTACTTGAACATCTTTCTACTAATAGGAGACATGCCTTTTTTTTGCTATGGTGAGCAAAATTCAAGGTGTCTAACTATCAGTATTAAGAATAAAATGAACCTCTAATAAGACTTTTTTTGATAATTAAGACTTCTTTTGACACTCATTCAAGAAAGCTGAAATCAACATAAACATATATCATACATCATAAACACACATCATAGACTCAAACCAAAAGACCGAAGCGAGAGACGAGCGAGAGAACGCGAGACGAGCGAGAGAACGCGAGACGATAGCGAGAGAACGCGAGACACGAGCGAGAGACGAAAACAGGGGCGAGAGAAAGAGGGGAGGGGGGGGGAGGGAGAGCACCGAAAAATCTTGACACCCGAAAGGCGTCCCACCCATTTTTAACTCTATATTTTTGATTTTTTTTTCAAAAAAACCGTACGCAAGAAAAACTTTTTTCTAGACAAGCTATACCAAAAATTCTTTTTGCTTTACACTCTAGATACACATGGGATACTCCATACCAAGTTTGGCTCAATTTGGACAACTCCTTGACCCGATGAAATTTCTATATTTTTGAAAATAGAAAAGGCGAATAAGTCGAAATTTCCGTATGAAAAACTAACTTTTTTCCTAGGCAAGCTATACCAAAAATTCTTTTTGCTTTACACTCTAGATACACATGGGATACTCCATACCAAGTTTGGCTCAATTTGGACAACTCCTTGACCCGATGAAATTTCTATATTTTTGAAAATAGAATAAGCGAATAAGTCGAAATTTCCGTATGAAAAACTAACTTTTTTCCTAGGCCAGCTATACCGAAAACTCTTTTTGCTTTACACTCTAGATACACATGGGATACTCCGTACCAAGTTTGGTTCAATTTGGACAACTCCTTGACCCGATAAAATTTCTATTTTTTTGAAAATAGAATACGCGAATAATAAGCGAATAAGTCGAAATTTCCGTATGAAAAACTAACTTTTTTCCTAGGCAAGCTATACCAAAAATTCTTTTTGTTTTACAATCTAGTTACCCATGGGATACTCCATACCAAGTTTGGTTCAATTTGGACAACTCCTTGACCCGATGAAATTTCTATATTTTTGAAAATAGAATAAGCGAATAAGTCAAAATTTCCGTATGAAAAACTAACTTTTTTCCTAGGCAAGCTATACCAAAAATTCTTTTTGTTTTACAATCTAGTTACCCATGGGATACTCCATACCAAGTTTGGTTCAATTTGGACAACTCCTTGACCCGATGAAATTTCTATTTTTTTGAAAATAGAATAAGCGAATAAGTCAAAATTTACGTATGAAAAACTAACTTTTTTCCTAGGCAAGCTATACCAAAAATTCTTTTTGTTTTACAATCTAGTTACCCATGGGATACTCGATACCGAGTTTGGTTTGATTGGGACAACTCCTTGACCCGTTGTAAAAAGCCTATTTTTAAAATTCAATAATTTCAAGTTATTCGAAATAATAGCAAATTTCCGTATGAAATACTAACTTTTTTCCTAGGCAAGCTATACCAAAAATTCTTTTCGTTTTACGCTCTAGATTCACATGGGATACTTCATACCAAGTTTGGTTCAATTTGGACAACTCCTTGACCCGATGAAATTTCTATATTTTTGAAAATAGAATACGCGAATAATAAGCGAATAAGTCGAAATTTCCGTATGAAAAACTAACTTTTTTCCTAGGCAAGCTATACCAAAAATTCTTTTTGTTTTACAATCTAGTTACCCATGGGATACTCCATACCAAGTTTGGTTCAATTTGGACAACTCCTTGACCCGATGAAATTTCTATATTTTTGAAAATAGAATAAGCGAATAAGTCAAAATTTCCGTATGAAAAACTAACTTTTTTCCTAGGCAAGCTATACCAAAAATTCTTTTTGTTTTACAATCTAGTTACCCATGGGATACTCGATACCGAGTTTGGTTTGATTTGGACAACTCCTTGACCCGTTGAAAAAAACCTATTTTTAAAATTCAATAATTTCAAGTTATTCGAAATAATAGCAAATTTCCGTATGAAATACTAACTTTTTTCCTAGGCAAGCTATACCAAAAATTTTTTTCGTTTTACAATCTAGTTACCCATGGGATACTCCATACCAAGTTTGGTTCAATTTGGACAACTCCTTGACCCGATGAAATTTCTATATTTTTGAAAATAGAATAAGCGAATAAGTCAAAATTTCCGTATGAAAAACTAACTTTTTTCCTAGGCAAACTATACCAAAAATTCTTTTTGTTTTACAATCTAGTTACCCATGGGATATTCCATACCAAGTTTGGTTCAATTTGGACAACTCCTTGACCCGATGAAATTCTTATATTTTTGAAAATAGAATAAGCGAATAAGTCGAAATTTCCGTATGAAAAACTAACTTTTTTCCTAGGCAAGCTATACCAAAAATTCTTTTTGTTTTACAATCTAGTTACCCATGGGATACTCGATACCGAGTTTGGTTTGATTTGGACAACTCCTTGACCCGTTGAAAAAAACCTATTTTTAAAATTCAATAATTTCAAGTTATTCGAAATAATAGCAAATTTCCGTATGAAATACTAACTTTTTTCCTAGGCAAGCTATACCAAAAATTCTTTTTGTTTTACGCTCTAGATTCACATGGGATACTTCATACCAAGTTTGGTTCAATTTGGACAACTCCTTGACCCGATGAAATTTCTTTATTTTTGAAAATAGAATACGCGAATAATAAGCGAATAAGTCGAAATTTCCGTATGAAAAACTAACTTTTTTCCTAGGCAAGCTATACAAAAATTCTTTTTGTTTTACAATCTAGTTACCCATGGGATACTCCATACCAAGTTTGGTTCAATTTGGACAACTCCTTGACCCGATGAAATTTCTATATTTTTGAAAATAGAATAAGCGAATAAGTCAAAATTTCCGTATGAAAAACTAACTTTTTTCCTAGGCAAGCTATACCAAAAATTCTTTTTGTTTTACAATCTAGTTACCCATGGGATACTCGATACCGAGTTTGGTTTGATTTGGACAACTCCTTGACCCGTTGAAAAAAACCTATTTTTAAAATTCAATAATTTCAAGTTATTCGAAATAATAGCAAATTTCCGTATGAAATACTAACTTTTTTCCTAGGCAAGCTATACCAAAAATTCTTTTTGTTTTACAATCTAATTACCCATGGGATACTCCATACCAAGTTTGGTTCCATTTGGACAACTCCTTGACCCGATGAAATTTCTATATTTTTGAAAATAGAATAAGCGAATAAGTCAAAATTTCCGTATGAAAAACTAACTTTTTTCCTAGGCAAACTATACCAAAAATTCTTTTTGTTTTACAATCTAGTTACCCATGGGATACTCGATACCGAGTTTGGTTTGATTTGGACAACTCCTTGACCCGTTGAAAAAAACCTATTTTTAAAATTCAATAATTTCAAGTTATTCGAAATAATAGCAAATTTCCGTATGAAATACTAACTTTTTTTCCTAGGCAAGCTATACCAAAAATTCTTTTTGTTTTACAATCTAGTTACCCATGGGATACTCCATACCAAGTTTGGTTCAATTTGGACAACTCCTTGACCCGATGAAATTTCTATATTTTTGAAAATAGAATAAGCGAATAAGTCAAAATTTCCGTATGAAAAACTAACTTTTTTCCTAGGCAAGCAATACCAAAAATTCTTTTTGTTTTACAATCTAGTTACCCATGGGATACTCGATGCCGAGTTTGGTTTGATTTGGACAACTCCTTGACCCGTTGAAAAAAGCCTATTTTTAAAATTCAATAATTTCAAGTTATTCGAAATAATAGCAAATTTCCGTATGAAATACTAACTTTTTTCCTAGGCAAGCTATACCAAAAATTCTTTTTGTTTTACGCTCTAGATTCACATGGGATACTTCATACCAAGTTTGATTAAATTTGGACAACTCCTTGACCCGATGAAATTTCTATATTTTTGAAAATAGAATAAGCGAATAAGTCGAAATTTCCGTATGAAAAACTAATTTTTTTTCCTAGGCAAGCTATACGAAAATTCTTTTTGTTTTACACTCTAGATACACATGGGATACTCCATACCAAGTTTGGTTCAATTTGGACAACTCCTTGACCCGATGAAATTCTTATATTTTTGAAAATAGAATAAGCGAATAAGTCGAAATTTCCGTATGAAAAACTAACTTTTTTCCTAGGCAAGCTATACCGAAAACTCTTTTTGCTTTACACTCTAGATACACATGGGATACTCCATACCAAGTTTGGTTCAATTTGGACAACTCCTTGACCCGATAAAATTTCTATATTTTTGAAAATAGAATATGCGAATAATAAGCGAATAAGTCGAAATTTCCGTATGAAAAACTAACTTTTTTCCTAGGCAGGCTATACCACAAATTCTTTTTGTTTACAATCTAGTTACCCATGGGATACTCCATACCAAGTTTGGTTCAATTTGGACAACTCCTTGACCCGATGAAATTTCTATATTTTTGAAAATAGAATAAGCGAATAAGTCGAAATTTCCGTATGAAAAACTAACTTTTTTCCTAGGCAAGCTATACCAAAAATTCTTTTTGTTTTACAATCTAGTTACCCATGGGATACTCGATACCGAGTTTGGTTTGATTTGGACAACTCCTTGACCCGTTGAAAAAGACCTATTTTTAAAATTCAATAATTTCAAGTTATTCGAAATAATAGCAAATTTCCGTATGAAATACTAACTTTTTTCCTAGGCAAGCTATACCAAAAATTCTTTTTGTTTTACGCTCTAGATTCACATGGGATACTCCATACCAAGTTTGGTTCAATTTGGACAACTCCTTGACCCGATGAAATTCTTATATTTTTGAAAATAGAATAAGCGAATAAGTCGAAATTTCCGTATGAAAAACTAACTTTTTTCCTAGGCAAGCTATACCAAAAATTCTTTTTGTTTTACAATCTAGTTACCCATGGGATACTCCATACCAAGTTTGGTTCAATTTGGACAACTCCTTGACCCGATGAAATTTCTATATTTTTGAAAATAGAATAAGCGAATAAGTCAAAATTTCCGTATGAAAAACTAACTTTTTTTCCTAGGCAAGCTATACCAAAAATTCTTTTTGTTTTACAATCTAGTTACCCATGGGATACTCGATACCGAGTTTGGTTTGATTTGGACAACTCCTTGACCCGTTGAAGAAAGCCTATTTTTAAAATTCAATAATTTCAAGTTATTCGAAATAATAGCAAATTTCCTTATGAAATACTAACTTTTTTTCCTAGGCAAGCTATACCAAAAATTCTTTTTGTTTTACGCTCTAGATTCACATGGGATACTCCATACCAAGTTTGGTTCAATTTGGACAACTCCTTGACCCGATGAAATTTCTATATTTTTGAAAATAGAATAAGCGAATAAGTCAAAATTTCCGTATGAAAAACTAACTTTTTTCCTAGGCAAGCAATACCAAAAATTCTTTTTGTTTTACAATCTAGTTACCCATGGGATACTCGATACCGAGTTTGGTTTGATTTGGACAACTCCTTGACCCGTTGAAAAAAGCCTATTTTTAAAATTCAATAATTTCAAGTTATTCGAAATAATAGCAAATTTCCGTATGAAAAACTAACTTTTTTTCCTAGGCAAGCTATACCAAAAATTCTTTTTATTTTACGCTCTAGATTCACATGGGATACTTCATACCAAGTTTGGTTCAATTTGGACAACTCCTTGACCCGATGAAATTTCTATATTTTTGAAAATAGAATAAGCGAATAAGTCGAAATTTCCGTATGAAAAACTAACTTTTTTTCCTAGGCAAGCTATACCGAAAATTCTTTTTGCTTTACACTCTAGATACACATGGGATACTCCATACCAAGTTTGGTTCAATTTGGACAACTCCTTGACCCGATAAAATTTCTATATTTTTGAAAATAGAATACGCGAATAATAAGCGAATAAGTCAAAACTTCCGTATGAAAAACTAACTTTTTTCCTAGGCAAGCTATACCACAAATTCTTTTTGTTTACAATCTAGTTACCCATGGGATACTCCATACCAAGTTTGGTTCAATTTGGACAACTCCTTGACCCGATGAAATTTCTATATTTTTGAAAATAGAATAAGCGAATAAGTCGAAATTTCCGTATGAAAAACTAACTTTTTTCCTAGGCAAGCTATACCAAAAATTCTTTTTGTTTTACAATCTAGTTACCCATGGGATACTCGATACCGAGTTTGGTTTGATTTGGACAACTCCTTGACCCGTTGAAAAAGACCTATTTTTAAAATTCAATAATTTCAAGTTATTCGAAATAATAGCAAATTTCCGTATGAAATACTAACTTTTTTCCTAGGCAAGCTATACCAAAAATTCTTTTTGTTTTACGCTCTAGATTCACATGGGATACTCCATACCAAGTTTGGTTCAATTTGGACAACTCCTTGACCCGATGAAATTTCTATATTTTTGAAAATAGAATAAGCGAATAAGTCGAAATTTCCGTATGAAAAACTAACTTTTTTTCCTAGGCAAGCTATACCAAAAATTCTTTTTGCTTTACACTCTAGATACACATGGGATACTCCATACCAAGTTTGGTTCAATTTGGACAACTCCTTGACCCGATGAAATTCTTATATTTTTGAAAATAGAATAAGCGAATAAGTCGAAATTTCCGTATGAAAAACTAACTTTTTTCCTAGGCAAGCTATACCAAAATTTTTTTTTGTTTTACAATCTAGTTACCCATGGGATACTCCATACCAAGTTTGGTTCAATTTGGACAACTCCTTGACCCGATGAAATTTCTATTTTTTTGAAAATAGAATAAGCGAATAAGTCAAAATTTCCGTATGAAAAACTAACTTTTTTCCTAGGCAAGCTATACCAAAAATTCTTTTTGTTTTACAATCTAGTTACCCATGGGATACTCGATACCGAGTTTGGTTTGATTTGGACAACTCCTTGACCCGTTGAAAAAAGCCTATTTTTAAAATTCAATAATTTCAAGTTATTCGAAATAATAGCAAAGTTCCGTATGAAATACTAACTTTTTTCCTAGGCAAGCTATACCAAAAATTCTTTTTGTTTTACGCTCTAGATTCACATGGGATACATCATACCAAGTTTGGTTCAATTTGGACAACTCCTTGACCCGATGAAATTTCTATATTTTTGAAAATAGAATAAGCGAATAAGTCGAAATTTCCGTATGAAAGACTAACTTTTTTTCCTAGGCAAGCTATACCGAAAATTCTTTTTGCTTTACACTCTAGATACAGATGGGATACTCCATACCAAGTTTGGTTCAATTTGGACAACTCCTTGACCCGATGAAATTCTTATATTTTTGAAAATAGAATAAGCGAATAAGTCGAAATTTCCGTATGAAACACTAACTTTTTTCCTAGGCTAGCTATACCGAAAACTCTTTTTGCTTTACACTCTAGATACACATGGGATACTCCATACGAAGTTTGGTTCAATTTGGACAACTCCTTGACCCGATAAAATTTCTATATTTTTGAAAATAGAATACGCGAATAATAAGCGAATAAGTCGAAATTTCCGTATGAAAAACTAACTTTTTTCCTAGGCAAGCTATACCACAAATTCTTTTTGTTTACAATCTAGTTACCCATGGGATACTCCATACCAAGTTTGATTCAATTTGGACAACTCCTTGACCCGATGAAATTTCTATATTTTTGAAAATAGAATAAGCGAATAAGTCGAAATTTCCGTATGAAAAACTAACTTTTTTCCTAGGCAAGCTATACCAAAAATTATTTTTGTTTTACAATCTAGTTACCCATGGGATACTCGATACCGAGTTTGGTTTGATTTGGACAACTCCTTGACCCGATGAAAAAGACCTATTTTTAAAATTCAATAATTTCAAGTTATTCGAAATAATAGCAAATTTCCGTATGAAATACTAACTTTTTTCCTAGGCAAGCTATACCAAAAATTCTTTTTGTTTTACGCTCTAGATTCACATGGGATACTCCATACCAAGTTTGGTTCAATTTGGACAACTCCTTGACCCGATGAAATTTCTATATTTTTGAAAATAGAATAAGCGAATAAGTCGAAATTTCCGTATGAAAAACTAACTTTTTTTCCTAGGCAAGCTATACCAAAAATTCTTTTTGCTTTACACTCTAGATACACATGGGATACTCCATACCAAGTTTGGTTCAATTTGGACAACTCCTTGACCCGATGAAATTTCTATATTTTTGAAAATAGAATAAGCGAATAAGTCGAAATTTCCGTATGAAAAACTAACTTTTTTCCTAGGCAAGCTATACCAAAAATTCTTTTTGTTTTACAATCTAGTTACCCATGGGATACTCGATACCGAGTTTGGTTTGATTTGGACAACTCCTTGACCCGTTGAAAAAGACCTATTTTTAAAATTCAATAATTTCAAGTTATTCGAAATAATAGCAAGATTCCGTATGAAATACTAACTTTTTTCCTAGGCAAGCTATACCAAAAATTCTTTTTGTTTTACGCTCTAGATACACATGGGATACTCCATACCAAGTTTGGTTCAATTTGGACAACTCCTTGACCCGATGAAATTCTTATGTTTTTGAAAATAGAATAAGCGAATAAGTCGAAATTTCCGTATGAAAAACTAACTTTTTTCCTAGGCAAGCTATACCAAAAATTCTTTTTGCTTTACACTCTAGATACACATGGGATACTCCATACCAAGTTTGGTTTGATTTGGACAACTCCTTGACCCGATAAAACTTCTATTTTTTTGAAAATAAAATAAGCGTATAATAAGCGAATAAATCGATATTTCCGATTGAAATATGAACTTTTTTTCCAGCAAAGCTATACCAAAAAGTCTTTTTGTTTTACGCTCTAGGTTGAACTGGGATACTCCATACCAAATTTGGTTTAGTTTGGACAACTCTATGACCTAATCAAAAAGACCTATTTTTAAAATTATTTATTTGAAATAATAGCAAATTTCCGTACGAAAAACTAACTTTTTTCCTAGGCAAGCTATGCCAAAAATTTTTTTTTGTTTTACAATCTACCTACAAAGGGGATACTCTATACCAAGTTTGGTTCGATTTGGACAACTCCTTGATCCGATAAAATTTCTATTTTTTTGAAAATAGAATAAGCGAATAAGTCGAAAATTCCGTATGAAAAACTAACTTTTTTCCTAGGCAAGCAATACCGAAAATTCTTTTTGGTTTACACTCTAGATACACATGGGATACTCCATACCAAGTTTGGTTCAATTTGGACAACTCCTTGACCCGATGAAATTCTTATATTTTTGAAAATACAATAAGCGAATAAGTCGAAATTTCCGTATGAAAAAGTAACTTTTTTCCTAGGCAAGCTATACCGAAAATTCTTTTTGCTTTACACTCTAGATACACATGGGATACTCCATACCAAGTTTGGTTCAATTTGGACAACTCCTTGACCCGATGAAATTCTTATATTTTTGAAAATAGAATAAGCGAATAAGTCGAAATTTCCGTATGAAAAACTAACTTTTTTCCTAGGCAAGCTATACCAAAAATTCTTTTTGTTTTACACTCTAGGTACACATGGGATACTCCATACCAAGTATGGTTCAATTTGGACAACTCTTTGACCCGATGAAATTCTTATATTTTTGAAAATAGAATAAGCGAATAAGTCGAAATTTCCGTATGAAAAAGTAACTTTTTTCCTAGGCAAGCTATACCGAAAATTTTTTTTGCTTTACACTCTAGATACACATGGGATACTCCATACCAAGTTTGGTTCAATTTGGACAACTCCTTGACCCGATGAAATTCTTATATTTTTGAAAATAGAATAAGCGAATAAGTCGAAATTTCCGTATGAAAAACTAACTTTTTTCCTAGGCAAGCTATACCAAAAATTCTTTTTGTTTTACACTCTAGGTACACATGGGATACTCCATACCAAGTATGGTTCGATTTGGACAACTCCTTGACCCGATAAAACTTCTATTTTTTTGAAAATAAGATAAGCGTATAATAAGCGAATAAATCGATATTTCCGATTGAAATATGAACTTTTTTCTAGCAAAGCTATACCAAAAAGTCTTTTTGTTTTACGCTCTAGGTAGAACTGGGATACTCCATACCAAATTTGGTTCAGTTTGGACAACTCTATGACCTAATCAAAAAGACCTATTTTTAAAATTATTTATTTGAAATAATAGCAAATTTCCGTACGAAAAAGTAACTTTTTTCCTAGGCAAGCTATGCCAAAATTTTTTTTTGTTTTACAATCTACCTACAAAGGGGATACTCTATACCAAGTTTGGTTCGATTTGGACAACTCCTTGATCCGATAAAATTTCTATATTTTTGAAAATAGAATAAGCGAATAAGTCGAAATTTCCGTATGAAAAACTAACTTTTTTCCTAGGCAAGCTATGCCAAAAATTCTTTTTGTTTTACAATCTAGTTACCCATGGGATACTCGATGCCGAGTTTGGTTTGATTTGGAAAACTCCTTGACCCGTTGAAAAAGACCTATTTTTAAAATTCAATAATTTCAAGTTATTCGAAATAAGAGCAAATTTCCGTATGAAATACTAACTTTTTTCCTAGGCAAGCTATACCAACAATTCTTTTTGTTTTACGCTCTAGATTCACATGGGATACTCCATACCAAGTTTGGTTCAATTTGGACAACTCCTTGACCCAATGAAATTCTTATATTTTTGAAAATAGAATAAGCGAATAAGTCGAAATTTCCGTATGAAAAACTAACTTTTTTCCTAGGCAAGCTATACCAAAAATTCTTTTTGTTTTACACTCTAGGTACACATGGGATACTCCATACCAAGTTTGGTTCGATTTGGACAACTCCTTGACCCGATAAAACTTCTATATTTTTGAAAAAAAATAAGCGTATAATAAGCGAATAAATCGATATTTCCGATTGAAATATGAACTTTTTTCTAGCAAAGCTATACCAAAAAGTCTTTTTGTTTTACGCTCTAGGTAGAACTGGGATACTCCATACCAAATTTGGTTCAGTTTGGACAACTCTATGACCTAATCAAAAAGACCTATTTTTAAAATTATTTATTTGAAATAATAGCAAATTTCCGTACGAAAAACTAACTTTTTTCCTTGGCAAGCTATGCCAAAATTTTTTTTTGTTTTACTATCTACCTACAAAGGGGTACTCTATACCAAGTTTGGTTCGATTTGGACAACTCCTTGATCCGATAAAATTTCGATAGTTTTGAAAATAGAATAATAAGCGTATAAGCGAATAAGTCGATATTTCCGATTGAAATACGACCTTTTTTTTAGCAAAGCTATACCTAAACGCCTTTTTGTTTTACGCTCTAGGTAGAACTGGGATACTCCATACCAAATTTGGTTCAGTTTGGACAACTCTATGACCTAATCAAAAAGACCTATTTTTAAAATTATTTATTTGAAATAATAGCAAATTTCCGTACGAAAAACTAACTTTTTTCCTTGGCAAGCTATGCCAAAATTTTTTTTGTTTTACTATCTACCTACAAAGGGGTACTCTATACCAAGTTTGGTTCGATTTGGACAACTCCTTGATCCGACAAAATTTCGATATTTTTGAAAATAGAATAATAAGCGTATAAGCGAATAAGTCGATATTTCCGATTGAAATACGAACTTTTTTTAGCAAAGCTATACCTAAAAGCCTTTTTGTTTTACGCTCTAGGTAGAACTGGGATACTCCATACCAAATTTGGTTCAGTTTGGACAACTCTATGACCTAATCAAAAAGACCTATTTTTAAAATTATTTATTTGAAATAATAGCAAATTTCCGTACGAAAAACTAACTTTTTTCCTATGCAAGCTATGCCAAAATTTTTTTTGTTTTACAATCTACCTACAAAGGGGATACTCCATACCGAGTTTGCTTCGATTTGGACAACTCCTTGATCCGATAAAATTTCTATATTTTTTAAAATAGAATAAGCGAATAAGTCGAAATTTCCGTATGAAAAACTTACTATTTTCCTAGGCAAGCTATGCCAAAAATTTTTTTTTGTTTTACAATCTACCTACAAAGGGGATACTCCATACCGAGTTTGCTTCGATTTGGACAAGTCCTTGATCCGATAAAATTTCTATATTTCTTAAAATAGAATAAGCGAATAAGTCGAAATTTCCGTATGAAGAACTAACTTTTTTCCTTGGCAAGCTATGCCAAAATTTTTTTTGTTTTACTATCTACCTACAAAGGGGTACTCTATACCAAGTTTGGTTCGATTTGGACAACTCCTTGATCCGATAAAATTTCGATATTTTTGAAAATAGAATAATAAGCGTATAAGCGAATAAGTCGATATTTCCGATTGAAATACGAACTTTTTTTAGCAAAGCTATACCTAAAAGCCTTTTTGTTTTACGCTCTAGGTAGAACTGGGATACTCCATACCAAATTTGGTTCAGTTTGGACAACTCTATGACCTAATCAAAAAGACCTATTTTTAAAATTATTTATTTGAAATAATAGCAAATTTCCGTACGGAAAACTAACTTTTTTCCTATGCAAGCTATGCCAAAAATTTTTTTTGTTTTACAATCTACCTACAAAGGGGATACTCCATACCGAGTTTGCTTCGATTTGGACAACTCCTTGACCCGATAAAACTTCTATATTTTTGAAAAAAAAAATAAGCGTATAATAAGCGAATAAATCGATATTTCCGATTGAAATATGAACTTTTTTCTAGCAAAGCTATACCAAAAAGTCTTTTTGTTTTACGCTCTAGGTAGAACTGGGATACTCCATACCAAATTTGGTTCAGTTTGGACAACTCTATGACCTAATCAAAAAGACCTATTCTTAAAATTATTTATTTGAAATAATAGCAAATTTCCGTACGAAAAACTAACTTTTTTCCTTGGCAAGCTATGCCAATTTTTTTTTGTTTTACTATCTACCTACAAAGGGTTACTCTATACCAAGTTTGGTTCGATTTGGACAACTCCTTGATCCGATAAAATTTCGATATTTTTGAAAATAGAATAATAAGCGTATAAGCGAATAAGTCGATATTTCCGATTGAAATACGAACTTTTTTTTAGCAAAGCTATACCTAAAAGCCTTTTTGTTTTACGCTCTAGGTAGAACTGGGATACTCCATACCAAATTTGGTTCAGTTTGGACAACTCTATGACCTAATCAAAAAGACCTATTTTTAAAATTATTTATTTGAAATAATAGCAAATTTCCGTACGAAAAACTAACTTTTTTCCTATGCAAGCTATGCCAAAAATTTTTTTTGTTTTACAATCTACCTACAAAGGGGATACTCCATACCGAGTTTGCTTCGATTTGGACAACTCCTTGATCCGATAAAATTTCTATATTTTTTAAAATAGAATAAGCGAATAAGTCGAAATTTCCGTATGAAAAACTAACTTTTTTCCTAGGCAAGCTATGCCAAAATTTTTTTTGTTTTACAATCTACCTACAAAGGGGATACTCCATGCCGAGTTTGCTTCGATTTGGACAACTCCTTGATCCGATAAAATTTCTATATTTCTTAAAATAGAATAAGCGAATAAGTCGAAATTTCCGTATGAAGAACTAACTTTTTTCCTAGGCGAGCTATACCAAAAATTCTTTTCGTTTTACACTCTAGGTACACATGGGATACTCCATTCCAAGTTTGGTTCGATTTGGACAACTCCTTGACCCGATAAAACTTCTATATTTTTGAAAATAAAATAAGCGTATAATAAGCGAATAAATCGATATTTCCGATTGAAATATGAACTTTTTTCTAGCAAAGCTATACCAAAAATTCTTCTTGTTTTACGCTCTAGGTAGAACTGGGATACTCCACACCAATTTTGGTTCAGTTTGGACAACTCTATGACCTAATCAAAAAGACCTATTTTTAAAATTATTTATTTGAAATAATAGCAAATTTCCGTACGAAATACTAACTTTTTTCCTAGGCACGCTATACCAAAAATTTAATCTGTTTTACGCTCTAGGTACACATGGGATAGTCCATACCGAGTTTGGTTCGATTTGGACAACTCCTTGACCCGATGAAATTTCTATATTTTTGAAAATAGAATAAGCGTAAGCGAATAAGTCTATATTTCCAATTGAAATACGAACTTTTTCTCTAGCAAAGCTATACCAAAAACTCTTTTTGTTTTACGCTCTAGGTATACATGGGATACTCCATACCGAGTTTGGTTCCATTTGGACAACTCCTTCATCCGATAAAACTTCTATATTTTTGAAAATAGAATAAGCGTATATAAAAAGCGAATAAATCGATATTTCCGATTGAAATATGAACTTTTTTTCCAGACGAGCTATACCAAAAATTCTTTTTGTTTTACGCTCTAGGTATACATGGAATACTCCAAACCGAGTTTGGTTCGATTTGGACAACTCCTTGATCCGATAAAATTTCTATATTTTTGAAAATAGAATAAGCGAATAAGTCGATATTTCCGATTGAAATGCGAACTTTTTTTCTAGGCAAGCTATACCGAAAATTTCTTCTGTTTTACGCTCTAGGTACACATGGGATAGTCCATATCAAGTTTGGTTCGATTTAGACAACTCCTTGACCCGATAAAACTTCTATATTTTTGAAAATAGAATAAGCGTATAATAAGCGAATAAATCGATATTTCCGATTGAAATATGAACTTTTTTTCGGGCAAAGCTCTACCAAAAACTCGTTTTGTTTTACACTCTAGGTATACATGGGATACTCCATACCGAGTTTGCTTCGATTTGGACAACTCCTTGATCCGATAAAATTTCTATATTTTTGAAAATAGAATAAGCGAATAAGTCGAAATTTGCGTATGAAATACTAACTTTTTTCCTAGGCAAGCTATACAAATTTATTTTTGTTTTACACTCTACCTACGAAGGGGACACTCTATACAAAGTTTGGTTGGATTTGGACAACTCATTGACCCGATGAAAAAGAACTATTTTTAAAATTCGCAATATAAATTCAACTTGTAAGTGGAAAACGTCTATAACAAGGACAAAACTTTGAAAGAAATAACTTTCAAATGAGCTGAACAAAGAATGAGAAACGAAAGTCTAGAGCTAACACAGAAGCAATTTTACCAGTTTACAAATCTATAAATTCACTAGTTGTGTTCATAATGATTTAACATTGTAATCAAATAGGTTTCTCGATATTTGAAATAAAGAAATTTAAATTTGATGGCAGCCAAGGGAATTTCAATTTTTTCTTCTGTATCTTCTACGATAAAACCGAACGGCAACACCTGTCGATTTTCATTTTTCACTAACTTCAGCGTCTTCACAATTTTGAACATTCTGAGAACTAGACCTCTAATTTCTCCTTCGAAAAAAAAAATTCTCCGGCTATAAGTTCATCTTCCAAATTAACACCAACATACTTATCTGCGACAGATCCTCGTCCGTACGCAGCCGAGGAGAAAAAGAACTTGCCCGAAAAACGACAAAAGAGTTTTAATTGCGGCCGTCGCTTCCGAAAAGTTCTGGTGTCTGAATTTTCTGCGAAGCCGTACGTTTCGTCGAACTTCCTTCTTTCGAGGAAATCTCCAAGCATTGGGGTTAAACAGTCCTCCTTGAATTTCATTTTTATTAACATTTTTGCTCTAACAAAACGCCAAACCATTCGCTGGCACTGGTTTACAGTTCCTGTGAGCGGAGCAATTAGAAGCCTATTGGCGGATTCGAACATTGCAGCAGAGGCAGTATACAGAGGTCCGATACTTTTCGTCTGCCATCCGAGATGCCGCAGGAGATGGAAATTGATCGTATCCATTTTGTTCGTCTTCTCAGCCATACTCACACAAAATTCACAGAGAAGCTGATCACAAAAGTCCGCATTGCGGGAAGATTCAAAAAGTTCGCGGATCGAAAAAACTAATTTCTTCAGGTCAACTTCATCGCTCTTTCTGTTTTCGCCGAACAAATACGGAGGAAAAATTATTGGAGCTAAATATAATAGCAAAAACTTGACTTCCTTTGCCTTGAAATTGGGGAGAGCATGCAGTTTTCTGATCATGTTCCTGAATTCCTTCGGTAAATCAAGCGTTCCGATGAAAGAATTGATTTCATCTTTATGTTCGGATCTCATTGTCTCATAGTGATAGAGGAGTATATCTTTTGCAACTCCTAGAAAAAGTTGATGCATGGGGTCAACTGGAGATGATAGAGGCAAATTTGATATAACGTTGAAAACTTTGCTACGGCCTTTTACCCCTTGAGTTTTTATTTCGCAATCTGAATCCCGACCAAGCCGAGCTCTTAACTCCTGAATGCTTCCTCGTTCAAGCTCCTGGATATTGAGCATGTTGGAACTAAACGATCGCATCTCAAACTCTTCTTCATGAGGATATCTATGAACTCGTCCAATGTGGCAGCCTCTCTGAGTGCATAGGGAGCAACCGTAGTAGCCATTACATTGCTTCATCTTTAGCACTTTTGACTTTGCAATCAGATCCGCAATTAACAAGATAGGTTCAAAAGAGACAGCTATATCAGTTCTATTAAATGAATTTTCTCTGTGACTGACAGCTGGTTGCGCACATGCTCGAATACCACATCGAAGTCCGGATAACCAGTTCCCACAAACAACGCTCCGAGGACAATATTTTTGAAAAGTTGTCGCTTTTTTGGAGGAAGGTCAGCAACCGCAAAGAACAGAGGCCAAGCGGAAGTTACGGGTGTCTTGCTGACAGTTGCTCCATCAGTATTGACAATTAATCTGACGCTGATTCGGTTCTCGGCTTTACGAAATTTGGGCATCGAGATATCTTGCTCTTGAGGTTTGTTTGCAGCATAATTTAATATGTCAGGAAGTGAATCGTTAAGAATGTCAATTAGTAGTGGACGAAAATTCAACAAGATTAGCTCACCGTTCTCAGAAGTCTGCTTGCTGGACTGATACTTCGAGCAAAAATCTTCAAACTGTTTCTTGAAAGCCCAAGGCGAAACTGTTTGACCCCCAAAAATAAGCTGATCTCGCTTCAACAGATCGTTCAAAAGTGCATCAGGGGCGTTATGCAGCGAAACAATAGCCAAAAGTGAAGCCATTAAATTTGTCTTTGTGACACCTGTCGTGCTAACTATTTCGTTTTTTTTCATCATAAGCTTCTGGTGTCCCGTGAACGTCCCCAGAATTTTGGAAATTGCCGATGAGATCTAATCCAAATTCATAATCTTTGTCTTCACCAAAGAAATCGGCGAAATTTGTACTGCTAGCAACTGATAATTCAGATAAATTGCTGTTAGTATCAAAAATTTCGTCAGATGAATCCCAATCTGAATCAGTTGAATTTGTGAGAGGCAGCGAGCTAGTCTCTGATTCTAAGCTGACATTCGAGTCTTCATCGTAAAACTTGATGAGATTGACCAGTAACGAGCTACGTTCATCATTTTCAATAATTTTGATCCTGGGTTTTGCCACTCGTTTTCTTTTGGCTGTCGTAGCGCAAAGTTCATCTTGGTTCTCAATGCCCTGTCCTTCTTCTTTTCCATGTTTTGCTTCATGTTCACAGAGACACAAAGCATTATTTTCTCCAAAAAAATCACTGTTATAGACAGTAACTAACTGCTCGCCGTCCATAATTTCACGAAGAGCTCTTAACCGAACGCAAACTCGTCCCCGAAAACCATTACTCATATAATAGTCGCAATTTGCAACACATGAATGGTTCGCCCATCTTGCCACTCCAACTAACAGTTTATCCCCCTCCATCAAAGACCAGTCATCAATTTCACGATTTTTTGGCTTCTTAGCTAACAGGCCGACGGCAACGTTTATTTCTCCACACTTAATGACTTTTCCACTACGGTTGAACAGGCCATATCCTCCATAATTGTCAGGTTCAATTCGCTGTCCAAAAGAAAAAGAAGACTTATAAATTTCTTCCATATCAAGATACAGTTTCTTGAAACTTTTGTCAGAGATCAAAAGTTTCTTGTAGCTGTCTGCTGATAATAAATTTGTCAACGCATGAATAGGATTATCCGACCTCTTCACAAACTGCTCGGCCAAAAGTCCTTCAACTTGTGTTTCACATTGGTCCATAATCTGAAAATTGAAAAAGTTTTTGTTTTCATGATTAGAGAGATCTACTAATTTGATTTTAAAAACCGCTGCAACTATAGAAAGACTTGATAATTTCATTATTTAACAACGAAAACAAACGAAAACTAAAGGCCATCACTGCACGACGATGAACCCTAACGAAAATCGAAAACTGTTCAGAATCAAATGACAATTAAAACCTCTCATGAAAGCAACCGCTATCTCAATTACCTAAAATTAGAAGACAATTTGATAACTCAAATGCAAACTTTAAAAAAAATAATAGAAACTAAAAGTAATTATCCTGAGATCAAAAACTATAATCACAAATGTAACGCTTCAGAATTGACTGATCTACTAAATCTCAATCTCCGATGAATGCTAGAACGATGAATGCTAAAGAAAATCGAAAACTGTTCAGAATCAAATGACAATTAAAACCTCTCATGAAAGCAACCGCTATCTCATTTAAGTAAAATTAGAAGACAATTTGATAAATCATATGCAAACTTTCAATAAAATAATAGAAACTAAAAGTAATTTTCCTGAGATTAAAAACTATAGTCACAAATGAATAGGTCAGAATTGACTGGTCTACTAAAATTCAATCTCCGAAATTACTGAGCAGTAGGGGTTGAAACTGCAGCAATTTCCGCTTCATCATCAATTTCTGTCCTTTTAGAATAACTGAGTCTTTCTCGACCAGCCTGGTTGGCAGCTTCCTTAGCTTTGCGATATGCCAGTTGTGGCGTGAGGTGGTATTTCTGCATGACGACATCTAAACAAGAATCAGATTTCTCTTTTTTTTCTCAGAGCTAAGAACCAGGACTTGGACAACTATAACTTTTTCCAAAATACTGAGACAAAAATATGTTAAGAATTATGTTATAAAAGAAAAAAACGCGAAAGCAAGTTAACCTTGAAAAAGCACGACTTTATACCTCGGTGCTTCGGAACGCTTTGCAGACCGGGTACTGTCAATCATTTCCTCCACTAAACCATCTTCTCCGAACATAACACGTCTCAAAAATCTACCCAGTTGAGAAGGATGCGCATTGGCTTTGTGAGCTTTCATTAAGTCTTCGCCCTCAAAGTCAACTCGGTGTACAGGATACGCCACCATCAACTCTGGATGCTCGTCAATGCTCTGGAAGCCGTGTTTTTGAAGTAGACAGATTTCCTGAACGTCCTTTGCCTAAATTTAAAAAAAAAGTTGAAGTTTTTTTCAACGTCTTTTGCCTAAATTAAAAAAAGTGCTAAAGTTTTTATTAAAAAGCAACCACACAAGACAGACAAAATTACCGTTTGATCTAGCTCTCCAAGCAGTTTTCGCTTTTTCTTGTCATGTCCGACTTTAATTTCATTCGCAACCCTTTCTGCTCGTCTCATTCGTTCTTCGTGCCCTTTCATGAATTCCATGAACTCCTTACAGACAGCCGGGGATCTAGCCTGCAAAAAGACCTTCAAATTTTACCTTTGTCACCTTCTCCCTGCTGACTGCTTTTGCCTCTTTTTTGCTCGCATGCTTGAACGTGAACCTCTGGCGAAGAAAATATGTCAGGCGATTCCGGAACTATGGTTTCGGTAGCTTGCGTAACACTGGTTGCTGCCTTCTTTTTTGATGATTTGTCTGGTATGACGCAATTCAATTAGGTTGGAGGCAGTCCTCATTTAACTCTCTCTTCTGTCATCTTTTTGTGTAGCCTAACTTCATCAGCGAGACCGTACCCTAAGTATAGCATCCTATGTGTAGCTTGATTATGTCGTATGAACTGGTACTGGCCCGGTTTCATTGCTAGCTTCTGTTCATCGGAGTATCCACGTGGCCATGCAATACTATTCAGCGTTGTCGAAACGCATGCTTTATGGTAGAGAAAACAAAACAATGTATTTCGATGTTGATATCGAATGCTTCGCTGAACTTGGACTTCTGGGCTGGTTTCAAAACTTGGCGCTTTAACTTCTCGTTTTGAACCTGACGTCTTTTTGATTGGAGCCATGGTTAAGATCTGAAAATCAAAGGAACAATGAGCATCAGCAGAGGACTTTTACTTTCTTTGAACGTACTGTTTTGCTATTTGAATCAATGGAGTATTATCTCGGGTTATTTGTAATCTCAAATTGAAAACTATAAGAAAAGACAAAACTCGTAAATTTTTCAAAAATTAAATAGACAACTAAAGGCCAGTAAAAACTTGACTTCACAACTGCGCATTCATTCAATTAATCTAGACAAATAGAGCTCTCATTAAAATTAATCATAACAGAGGTAAAGACATCTAGCTACATAACATCTAAGAAAAGAAAATGCTTGAAACATTACAAAAACTGAGCACTAGAATCTCAATTTGCATCCTTCTTTCTTTTAGCATCCATCAAAGCCAAATAAGACTGCTTCTTTTTCCCTTTAGCATCTTCGCTGTATTTTCCCGTGGATTCCAGCCTCTGTTTTGCATTCAAATCCGCTTTGTTTGCTGCCTTCTTCGCATCTCTTCTCGCATTAGGGAAGGAAGCACTCGGAAACTTTCTCTCAACAGCACCTAACTAAAAACAAGTACAAATGATCACATTTACAAAGGATCCAATAGAAAAGAACTGACAAAAATCACCAAAGATATCCGGCAAGAAACTTACGAAAAAATGTAAGCATTGATTGTTTCGAAGCACAAGCTCTCCCACTTGACAATTTTTTGAGGGTAAGATCATCTGGTATGCTAGGCCATCAGCTCCATATATCCATTTCCTCAATGCCAGGCCATACTCTGCAGGTTTGTGACCACTGTATATATGATCAAGGTTTTTGCCGTTTATGCCAAACTGAACTGCAGGCTTTTTCTCAATTAAACGCAGCAAGGCGGCCTCTTCCAAATCCTCTACCTCCAAGGTATTCTCCTCGTCAACCTCAGCTGTAACGTTTCCTAAATCTTGAAACCCATCAACGCCAGCGAGAGCACCCGTAACCTACAAAACAAACCGGTATAACGTTCATAATAAGAAAAACTTCGAAACAACTGTTGAAAACTAACAATCCCATTCAGGTTGCGCTTGATGTTGTTTATGTCCTCAATTGACTGGCTTGTGGTGCTTTCGAGGAGGGTCACAAGATTATGCATTCGCTTTTCATTTTCTAAGAGAACTTCGGTAAAACCTTTATGTTTCGCACAGCACTAAAATGCAGAAAGACAAAATATTGAATGTAATGTTTTTTTTATTATATGCTTTTGAAATGAAACATACCGAAACCATTGTTAACTTCTTGACTTTTGAGGACTGAGGGGCAACCAAATCATCACTTTCTTCGTTACCTGCTGGGGTAGAATCACTTAGAGAAACTGGGTCGTCAAGTTTAAGCTGTTTTCTCAATTCACGAAGGTCTGCGGTATAATCATCGGTGCCATGCTTCAAAATTTTATAGGTACGCCAATCATTGCCTTTGAATAAACGCACTTCTTTGCGCTCGGTTTTTTTCAATTTGTCAGACTGACTCAAGTAACCCCACATTTCAGAATCCGTATCAATGATTTGGGCATCATCTTTTTCGGCGCTCATAATCAGCCAATAGTATTTATTGTCCATTTTCAAGACCTGAAATTCAGACACAATGTTGTGAAACTGATGACGCATTGTTGCAACAAAAATTTTAGTGCCTTTCCAACGCCGTTGAGGTTAAACAAACACTAGTGTAATTAACATAAACTAATTTAGAAAATCCTCTCGACTAAAAAACTTCAAACTCACTAACGAAGAGTTTATCTCTAATCAGAACTAAATTGCATGGCATTTTAGATCCAACAAAGATCTCAAATACCGTTAGGGATATCGCTGACAACTAAATCATCTGAAAGTACGGAGACCGTCGATGGAAAGCTATCGTCAGCTGTCAGATCAACCATTTCAACTTTCGCGTTTTCAAGCTCCCTTACTCTCTTTTTCAATAGCTCAATTTCTACTTGAAGTTGTCTTATTTTCAGCCAAATTTGGTCTTCCTGTGACTGGCGCACTGAATTTTCATCAACGTTCAAACGAGGCCTCTTACAGGACACTCTGCCAGATTCTTCTATCACAATTCTTGTTTGCTGCATCAAGAGAACTAAAAAACCAAGCTCCGCTGAACCTCATACTAAACCCAATTTTTTTGTACGCAAGCTATAGCGAAAATTTCTTTTACCCTTAACTCTAACTACACAGGGGATACTCCACATCGAGTTTGGTTTGATTTGAAAAACTCCTTGACCCGATGAAAAATACTATATTTAAAAATTAAAAATTCGAAATAATCGCAAATTTCCGTATGAAATACTAACTTTTTTCCTAGGCATGCTATACCAAAATTTTTTTTGTTTTACAATCTAGTTACCCATGGGATACTCGATACCGAGTTTGGTTTGATTTGGACAACTCCTTGACCCGTTGAAAAAGACCTATTTTTAAAATTCAATAATTTCAAGTTATTCGAAATAATAGCAAGATTCCGTATGAAATACTAACATTTTCCTAGGCATGCTATACCAAAATTTTTTTTGTTTTACAATCTAGTTACCCATGGGATACTCGATATCGAGTTTGGTTTGATTTAGACAAGCCCTTGACCCGATGAAAAAGACCTATTTTTAAAATTCAATAATTTCAAGTTATTCGAATAGCAAATTTCCGTATGAAAAACTAACTTTTTTCCTAGGCAAGCTATACCAAAAATTCTTTTTGATTTACACTCTAGTTACAAAGGGGATACTCTATACCAAGTTTGGTTTTATTTCAACAACTCTATGACCTAATCAAAAAGACCTATTTTTAAAATTATTTATTTGAAATAATAGCAAATTTCCGTACGAAAAACTAACTTTTTTCCTAGGCAAGCTATACTAAAAATTCTTTTTGTTTTACAATCTAGTTAGCCATGGGATACTCGATACCGAGTTTGGTTTGATTTGGACAACTCCTTGACCCGATGAAAAAGACCTTTTTTTAAAATTCAATAATTTCAAGTTATTCGAAATAATAGCAAATTTCCTTATGAAAAACTAACTTTTTCCTAGGCAAGCTATACCGAAAATTCTTTTTGCTTTACACTCTAGATACACATGGGATACTCTATACCAAGTTTGGTTCAATTTGGACAACTCCTTGACCCGATAAAATTTCTATATTTTTGAAAATAGAATAAGCGTATAATAAGCGAATAAGTCGAAATTTCCGTATGAAAAACTAACTTTTTTCCTAGGCAAGCTATACCAAAAACTCTTTTTGTTTTACAATCTAGTTACCCATGGGATACTCGATACCGAGTTTGGTTTGATTTGGACAACTCCTTGACCCGATGAAAAAGACCTATTTTTAAAATTCAATAATTTCAAGTTATTCGAAATAATAGCAAATTTCCGTATGAAAAACTAACTTTTTCCTAGGCAAGCTATACCAAAAATTCTTTTTGCTTTACACTCTAGATACACATGGGATACTCCATACCAAGTTTGGTTCAATTTGGACAACTCCTTGACCCGATAAAATTTCTATATTTTTTAAAATAGAATAAGCGTATAATAAGCGAATAAGTCGAAATTTCCGTATGAAAAACTAACTTTTTTCCTAGGCAAGCTATACCAAAAACTCTTTTTGTTTTACAATCTAGTTACCCATGGGATACTCGATACCGAGTTTGGTTTGATTTGGACAACTCCTTGACCCGATGAAAAAGACCTATTTTTAAAATTCAATAATTTCAAGTTATTCGAATAGCAAATTTCCGTATGAAAAACTAACTTTTTTCCTAGGCAAGCTATGCCAAAAATTCTTTTTGCTTTACACTCTAGTTACAAAGGGGATACTCTATACCAAGTTTGGTTTTATTTCAACAACTCTGACCTAATCAAAAAGACCTATTTTTAAAATTATTTATTTGAAATAATAGCAAATTTCCGTATGAAAACTAACTTTTTTCCTAGGCAAGCTATACCAAAAATTCTTTTTGTTTTACACTCTACCTACAAAGGGGATACTCTATTCCAAGTTTGGTTCAATTTGGACAACTCCTTGACCCGATGAAAAAGACCTATTTTTAAAATTATTTATTTGAAATAATTGCACATTTCCGTATGAAAAACTAACTTTTTCCTAGGCAAGCTATACCAAAAATTCTTTTTGTTTTACAATCTAGTTAGCCATGGGATACTCGATTCCGAGTTTGGTTCAATTTGGACAACTCCTTGACCCGATAAAATTTCTACATTTTTGAAAATAGAATAAGCGTATAATAAGCGAATAAGTCGAAATTTCCGTATGAAAAACTAACTTTTTTTCCTAGGCAAGCTATACCAAAAACTCTTTTTGTTTTACAATCTAGTTACCCATGGGATACTCGATACCGAGTTTGGTTTGATTTGGACAACTCCTTGACCCGATGAAAAAGACCTATTTTTAAAATTCAATAATTTCAAGTTATTCGAATAGCAAATTTCCGTATGAAAAACTAACTTTTTTCCTAGGCAAGCTATACCAAAAATTCTTTTTGCTTTACACTCTAGTTGCAAAGGGGATACTCTATACCAAGTTTGGTTTTATTTCAACAACTCTGACCTAATCAAAAAGACCTATTCTTAAAATTATTTATTTGAAATAATAGCAAATTTCCGTATGAAAAACTAACTTTTTTCCTAGGCAAGCTATTCCAAAAATTCTTTTTGTTTTACACTCTACCTACAAAGGGGATACTCTATTCCAAGTTTGGTTCAATTTGGACAACTCCTTGAACCGATGAAAAAGACCTATTTTTAAAATTATATATTCGAAATAATTGCACATTTCCGTATGAAAAACTAACTTTTTTCCTAGGCAAGCTATACCAAAAATTCTTTTTGTTTTACACTCTACCTACAAAGGGGATACTCTATACCAAGTTTGGTTCAATTTGGACAACTCCTTGACCCGATGAAAAAGACCTATTTTTAAAATTATTTATTTGAAATAATTGCACATTTCCGTATGAAAAACTAACTTTTTCCTAGGCAAGCTATACCAAAAATTCTTTTTGTTTTACAATCTAGTTAGCCATGGGATACTCGATTCCGAGTTTGGTTCAATTTGGACAACTCCTTGACCCGATAAAATTTCTACATTTTTGAAAATAGAATAAGCGTATAATAAGCGAATAAGTCGAAATTTCCGTATGAAAAACTAACTTTTTTTCCTAGGCAAGCTATACCAAAAATTCTTTTTGTTTTACAATCTAGTTAGCCATGGGATACTCGATACCGAGTTTGGTTCAATTTGGACAACTCCTTGACCCGATAAAATTTCTATATTTTTGAAAATAGAATAAACGTATAATAAGCGAATAAGTCGAAATTTCCGTATGAAAAACTAACTTTTTTCCTAGGCAAGCTATACCAAAAACTCTTTTTGTTTTACAATCTAGTTACCCATGGGATACTCTATACCGAGTTTGGTTTGATTTGGACAACTCCTTGACCCGATAAAATTTCTATATTTTTGAAAATAGAATAAACGTATAATAAGCGAATAAGTCGAAATTTCCGTATGAAAAACTAACTTTTTTCCTAGGCAAGCTATACCAAAAACTCTTTTTGTTTTACAATCTAGTTAGCCATGGGATACTCGATACCGAGTTTGGTTCAATTTGGACAACTCCTTGACCCGATAAAATTTCTATATTTTTGAAAATAGAATAAACGTATAATAAGCGAATAAGTCGAAATTTCCGTATGAAAAACTAACTTTTTTCCTAGGCAAGCTATACCAAAAACTCTTTTTTGTTTTACAATCTAGTTACCCATGGGATACTCTATACCGAGTTTGGTTTGATTTGGACAACTCCTTGACCCGATGAAAAAGACCTATTTTTAAAATTCAATAATCTCAAGTTATTCGAATAGCAAATTTCCGTATGAAAAACTAACTTTTTTCCTAGGCAAGCTATACCAAAAATTCTTTTTGTTTTACACTCTACCTACAAAGGGGATACTCTATACCAAGTTTGGTTCAATTTGGACAACTCCTTGACCCGATGAAAAAGACCTATTTTTAAAATTATTTATTTGAAATAATTGCACATTTCCGTATGAAAAACTAACTTTTTTCCTAGGCAAGCTATACCAAAAATTCTTTTTGTTTTACACTCTACCTACAAAGGGGATACTCTATACCAAGTTTGGTTCAATTTGGACAACTCCTTGACCCGATGAAAAAGACCTATTTTTAAAATTATTTATTTGAAATAATTGCACATTTCCGTATGAAAAACTAACTTTTTTTCCTAGGCAAGCTATACCAAAAATTCTTTTTGTTTTACAATCTAGTTAGCCATGGGATACTCGATACCGAGTTTGGTTCAATTTGGACAACTCCTTGACCCGATAAAATTTCTATATTTTTGAAAATAGAATAAACGTATAATAAGCGAATAAGTCGAAATTTCCGTATGAAAAACTAACTTTTTTCCTAGGCAAGCTATACCAAAAACTCTTTTTGTTTTACAATCTAGTTACCCATGGGATACTCTATACCGAGTTTGGTTTGATTTGGACAACTCCTTGACCCGATAAAATTTCTATATTTTTGAAAATAGAATAAACGTATAATAAGCGAATAAGTCGAAATTTCCGTATGAAAAACTAACTTTTTTCCTAGGCAAGCTATACCAAAAACTCTTTTTGTTTTACAATCTAGTTAGCCATGGGATACTCGATACCGAGTTTGGTTCAATTTGGACAACTCCTTGACCCGATAAAATTTCTATATTTTTGAAAATAGAATAAACGTATAATAAGCGAATAAGTCGAAATTTCCGTATGAAAAACTAACTTTTTTCCTAGGCAAGCTATACCAAAAACTCTTTTTGTTTTACAATCTAGTTACCCATGGGATACTCTATACCGAGTTTGGTTTGATTTGGACAACTCCTTGACCCGATGAAAAAGACCTATTTTTAAAATTCAATAATCTCAAGTTATTCGAATAGCAAATTTCCGTATGAAAAACTAACTTTTTTCCTAGGCAAGCTATACCAAAAATTCTTTTTGTTTTACACTCTACCTACAAAGGGGATACTCTATACCAAGTTTGGTTCAATTTGGACAACTCCTTGACCCGATGAAAAAGACCTATTTTTAAAATTATTTATTTGAAATAATTGCACATTTCCGTATGAAAAACTAACTTTTTTCCTAGGCAAGCTATACCAAAAATTCTTTTTGTTTTACACTCTACCTACAAAGGGGATACTCTATACCAAGTTTGGTTCAATTTGGACAACTCCTTGACCCGATGAAAATTCTATATTTTTGAAAATAGAATAAGCGAATGAGTCGATATTTCCGATTGAAATACGAACTTTTTTCTAGGAAAGTAAGGCGGACCAATCTTTTTGCATTACAACCTAAACAGTACTGGTAGTCTGGGATATCAATTTGGTTCGATTTGAACAACTCCTTGACCCGATGAAAAATACTATATTTCAAAATTAAATATTCGAAATAATCGCAAAATTCAGTATAAAATACTAACTTTTTTTCTAGGCAAGCTATGCCAAAAATTTTTTTTGTTTTACAACCTAGTTACCCATGGGATACTCCATACCAAGTTTGGTTTGATTTGGACAACTCCTTGACCCGATGAAATTTCTATATTTTTGAAAATAGAATAAGCGAATAAGTCGAAATTTCCGTATGAAAAACTAACTTTTTTCCTAGGCAAGCTATACCGAAAATTCTTTTTGCTTTACACTCTAGATACACATGGGATACTCCATACCAAATTTGGTTCAATTTGGACAACTCCTTGACCCGATGAAATTTCTATATTTTTGAAAATAGAATAAGCGTATAATAAGCGAAAAAATCGATATTTCCGATTGAAATATGAACTTTTTTTCTAGCAAAGCTATACCAAAAATTCTTTTTGTTTTACGCTCTAGGTAGACCTGGGATACTCCATACCAAATTTGGTTCAGTTTGGACAACTCCTTGATCCGATAAAAATTCTATATTTTTGAAAATAGAATAAGCGAATAAGTCGAAATTTCCGTATGAAAAACTAAGTTTTTTCCTAGGCAAGCTGTGCCAAAAATTCTTTTTGTTTTACAATCTAGTTACCCATGGGATACTCCATACTGAGTTTGGTTTGATTTGGACAACTCCTTGACCTGATGAAAAAGACCTATTTTTAAAATTATTTATTTGAAATAATTGCACATTTCCGTATGAAAAACTAACTTTTTTCCTAGGCAAGCTATACAAAAAATTCTTTTTGTTTTACGCTCTAGGTAGACTTGGGATACTCCATACCAAATTTGGTTCAGTTTGGACAGTTCCTTGATCCGATAAAATTTCTATATTTTTGAAAATAGAATAAGCGAATAATAAGCGAATAAGTCGAAATATCCGTATGAAAAATTAACTTTTTTCCTAGGCAAGCTATACCAAAATTTTTTTTTTGTTTTACAATCTAGTTACCCATGGGATACTCGATACCGAGTTTGGTTTGATTTGGACAACTCCTTGACCCGTTGAAAAAGACCTATTTTTAAAATTCAATAATTTCAAGTTATTCGTAATAGCAAATTTCCGTATGAAATACTAACTTTTTTTCTAGGCAAGCTATACCAAAAATTCTTTTTGTTTTACGCTCTAGATACACATGGGATACTCCATACCATGTTTGGTTCAATTTGGACAACTCCTTGACCCGATGAAATTTCTATATTTTTGAAAATAGAATAAGCGAATAAGTCGAAATTTCCGTATGAAAAACTAACTTTTTTCCTAGGCAAGCTATACCAAAAATTCTTTTTGTTTTACAATCTAGTTACCCATGGGATACTCGATACCGAGTTTGGTTTGATTTGGACAACTCCTTGACCCGTTGAAAAAGACCTATTTTTAAAATTCAAAAATTTCAAGTTATTCGAAATAATAGCAAATTTCCGTATGAAATACTAACTTTTTTCCTAGGCAAGCTATACCAAAAATTCTTTTTGTTTTACGCTCTAGATACACATGGGATACTCCATACCATGTTTGGTTCAATTTGGACAACTCCTTGACCCGATGAAATTTCTATATTTTTGAAAATAGAATAAGCGAATAAGTCGAAATTTCCGTATGAAAAACTAACTTTTTTCCTAGGCAAGCTATACCAAAAATTCTTTTTTTTTTACAATCTAGTTACCCATGGGATACTCGATACCGAGTTTGGTTTGATTTGGACAACTCCTTGACCCGTTGAAAAAGACCTATTTTTAAAATTCAAAAATTTCAAGTTATTCGAAATAATAGCAAATTTCCGTATGAAATACTAACTTTTTTCCTAGGCAAGCTATACCAAAAACTCTTTTCGTTTGACGCTCTAGATACACATGGGATACTCCATACCAAGTTTGGTTCAATTTGGACAACTCCTTGACCCGATGAAAAAGACCTATTTTTAAAATTATTTATTTGAAATAATTGCACATTTCCGTATGAAAAACTAACTTTTTTCCTAGGCAAGCTGTGCCAAAAATTCTTTTTGTTTTACAATCTAGTTACCCATGGGATACTCCATACTGAGTTTGGTTTGATTTGGACAACTCCTTGACCTGATGAAAAAGACCTATTTTTAAAATTATTTATTTGAAATAATTGCACATTTCCGTATGAAAAACTAACTTTTTTCCTAGGCAAGCTATACAAAAAATTCTTTTTGTTTTACGCTCTAGGTAGACTTGGGATACTCCATACCAAATTTGGTTCAGTTTGGACAGTTCCTTGATCCGATAAAATTTCTATATTTTTGAAAATAGAATAAGCGAATAATAAGCGAATAAGTCGAAATATCCGTATGAAAAATTAACTTTTTTCCTAGGCAAGCTATACCAAAAATTTTTTTTGTTTTACAATCTAGTTACCCATGGGATACTCGATACCGAGTTTGGTTTGATTTGGACAACTCCTTGACCCGTTGAAAAAGACCTATTTTTAAAATTCAATAATTTCAAGTTATTCGTAATAGCAAATTTCCGTATGAAATACTAACTTTTTTTCTAGGCAAGCTATACCAAAAATTCTTTTTGTTTTACGCTCTAGATACACATGGGATACTCCATACCATGTTTGGTTCAATTTGGACAACTCCTTGACCCGATGAAATTTCTATATTTTTGAAAATAGAATAAGCGAATAAGTCGAAATTTCCGTATGAAAAACTAACTTTTTTCCTAGGCAAGCTATACAAAAAATTCTTTTTGTTTTACAATCTAGTTACCCATGGGATACTCGATACCGAGTTTGGTTTGATTTGGACAACTCCTTGACCCGTTGAAAAAGACCTATTTTTAAAATTCAAAAATTTCAAGTTATTCGAAATAATAGCAAATTTCCGTATGAAATACTAACTTTTTTCCTAGGCAAGCTATACCAAAAACTCTTTTTGTTTGACGCTCTAGATACACATGGGATACTCCATACCAAGTTTGGTTCAATTTGGACAACTCCTTGACCCGATGAAAAAGACCTATTTTTAAAATTATTTATTTGAAATAATTGCACATTTCCGTATGAAAAACTAACTTTTTTCCTAGGCAAGCTATACAAAAAATTCTTTTTGTTTTACGCTCTAGGTAGACTTGGGATACTCCATACCAAATTTGGTTCAGTTTGGACAGTTCCTTGATCCGATAAAATTTCTATATTTTTGAAAATAGAATAAGCGAATAATAAGCGAATAAGTCGAAATATCCGTATGAAAAATTAACTTTTTTCCTAGGCAAGCTATACCAAAATTTTTTTTTGTTTTACAATCTAGTTACCCATGGGATACTCGATACCGAGTTTGGTTTGATTTGGACAACTCCTTGACCCGTTGAAAAAGACCTATTTTTAAAATTCAATAATTTCAAGTTATTCGTAATAGCAAATTTCCGTATGAAATACTAACTTTTTTTCTAGGCAAGCTATACCAAAAATTCTTTTTGTTTTACGCTCTAGATACACATGGGATACTCCATACCATGTTTGGTTCAATTTGGACAACTCCTTGACCCGATGAAATTTCTATATTTTTGAAAATAGAATAAGCGAATAAGTCGAAATTTCCGTATGAAAAACTAACTTTTTTCCTAGGCAAGCTATACCAAAAATTCTTTTTGTTTTACAATCTAGTTACCCATGGGATACTCGATACCGAGTTTCGTTTGATTTGAACAATTCCTTGACCCGTTGAAAAAGACCTATTTTTAAAATTCAAAAATTTCAAGTTATTCGAAATAATAGCAAATTTCCGTATGAAATACTAACTTTTTTCCTAGGCAAGCTATACCAAAAACTCTTTTTGTTTGACGCTCTAGATACACATGGGATACTCCATACCAAGTTTAGTTCAATTTGGACAACTCCTTGACCCGATGAAATTTCTATATTTTTGAAAATAGAATAAGCGAATAAGTCGAAATTTCCGTATGAAAAACTAACTTTTTTCCTAGGCAAGCTATACCGAAAATTCTTTTTGCTTTACACTCTAGATACACCTGGGATACTCCATACCAAGTTTGGTTCAATTTGGACTACTCCTTGATCCGATAAAATTTCTACATTTTTGAAAATAGAATAAGCGAAAAAGTCGAAATTTCCGTATGAAAAACTAACTTTTTTCCTAGGCAAGCTATACCAAAAATTCTTTTCGATTTACACTCTAGATACACATGGGATACTCCATTCCAAGTTTGGTTCAATTTGGACAACTCCTTGATCCGATAAAATTTCTATATTTTTGAAAATAGAATAAGCGAATAAGTCGAAATTTCCGTATGAAAAACTTACTTTTTTCCTAGGCAAGCTACACCGAAAATTCTTTTTGCTTTACACTCTAGATACACACGGGATACTCCATACCCGGTTTGGTTCGATTTGAATAACTCTATGACCTTATCAAAAATAGCAAACAAAAAAATCGACTTTTGGAGAATAGAGAAATTAGCCTATTGTCAACAATTCTGTTGGTAATCTAGGGTTTCCCCTGCAGAATCCTCGACAATAGACCACATGGTACATACTATATGAATAATGAAACCGATAAATGGTAATAAAACACTTTTGAAATCATCCTTTTTCAATTCATCATCTCTAAGTAGTCATAAAAGGTGAATATATACAAATTTGAAGGGTAAAGTGGACTTTAAAACCTAATTCTACACCAAGCAAAAGCACCAAGAACTAATATACAAGCACAACATTACTAAGCAAGCTGGAAAATTCGTCGACTGCAAATTTACTATAATTTTTTGGGCTTAATCTCTTGCCCCAAATGAAGTACTGTCTCGGAACTTTCTCCTTGGCGGGTACTCTGAAACGTGGAATTTGAACGTATTTCTTCTTGGCATCAAAACCCAGGATCCTGATTGAACCAACTTTTTCAATTTTCATTTGACCGTACTTATGGGGCTTCTTTTGAATACGTCTTTTAGCACGGTTGCAATCCCCGATGCCAAAAATTGACCCATCCATTGTATACCCATTCGGTTTTTATTCTTTTTTTCTGGTTGGGCCTCAATTTCCCCAATTTGACGGACTTTGCGCTTTTGAACAGCTTCAATACAGTGATCAACACTTTTTTGGGTTCGTATTTGGCTTTAAAATTTCTGAACTTTAATGAAGTTGCATGTTCGAAATTGACGCAACGTCTTGATTTCATCAAAAAATCTTCCTTCTTTACTTTCAAATTCTCCAAACACTTTATCCTAATAGCCTTCTTGTTACCTCCAGGGCTCAAAAACTCATTAGCATTAATTCCACTTCCGTGAATATCATCCTCGAAATAGCGCGAATGCATCTCAGTAGATCTAAACGTGCTCGAAACCCGTTAAAAATGGACTATAACAACCCTATAACACTTATAACGCTCTGCTGCAGCTGTCTGCACTGTCCTCTGCACTCAAGCAGCGCCTGCAGCAGGTACGCTGGTCCTCAGCAGCTACCATTCTGCGATTCGGTGGGGGGGGGCTGTCCGTTCCATTTCATTTCATTCGAAACCGTAACTTACTACTAAAACGGAATTCGCATACATTTCATTTCGCTAGCACCTCATTGCAGGTTAGTTATATGGTCTAGCCGGATAGCACTTCATAGCACGCCTCCTGCTGTCAGATGACATGCTCAGTGGGTGTCATGGGATACACATGGGATACTCCATACCAAGTTTGGTTCAATTTGGACAACTCCTTGATCCGATAAAATTTCTATATTTTTGAAAATAGAATAAGCGAATAAGTCGAAATTTCCGTATGAAAAACTTACTTTTTTCCTAGGCAAGCTACACCAAAAATTCTTTTTGCATTACACTCTAGATACACACGGGATACTCCATACCCGGTTTGGTTCGATTTGAATAACTCTATGACCCTATCAAAAATAGCAAACAAAAAAATCGACTTTTGGAGAATAGAGAAAATAGCCTATTGTCAACAATTCTGTTGGTAATCTAGGGTTTCCCCTGCAGAATCCTCGACAATAGACCACATGGTACATACTATATGAATAATGAAACCGATAAATGGTAATAAAACACTTTTGAAATCATCCTTTTTCAATTCATCATCTCTAAGTAGTCATAAAAGGTGAATATATACAAATTTGAAGGGTAAAGTGGACTCTAAAACCTAATTCTACACCAAGCAAAAGCACCAAGAACTAATATACAAGCACAACATTACTAAGCAAGCTGGAAAATTCGTCGACTGCAAATTTACTATAATTTTTTGGGCTTAATCTCTTGCCCCAATTGAAGTACTGTCTCGGAACTTTCTCCTTGGCGGGTACTCTGAAACGTGGAATTTGAACGTATTTCTTCTTGGCATCAAAACCCAGGATCCTGATTGAACCAACTTTTTCAATTTTCATTTGACCGTACTTATGGGGCTTCTTTTGAATACGTCTTTTAGCACGGTTGCAATCCCCGATGCCAAAAAAATTGACCCATCCATTGTATACCCATTCGGTTTTTATTCTTTTTTTCTGGTTGGGCCTCAATTTCCCCAATTTGACGGACTTTGCGCTTTTGAACAGCTTCAATACAGTGATCAACACTTTTTTGGGTTCGTATTTGGCTTTAAAATTTCTGAACTTTAATGAAGTTGCATGTTCGAAATTGACGCAACGTCTTGATTTCAGCAAAAAATCTTCCTTCTTTACTTTCAAATTCTCCAAACACTTTATCCTAATAGCCTTCTTGTTACCTCCAGGGCTCAAAAACTCATTAGCATTAATTCCACTTCCGTGAATATCATCCTCGAAATAGCGCGAATGCATCTCAGTAGATATAAAAGTGCTCGAAACCCGTTAAAAATGGACTATAACAACCCTATAACACTTATAACGCTCTGCTGCAGCTGTCTGCACTGTCCTCTGCACTCAAGCAGCGCCTGCAGCAGGTACGCTGGTCCTCAGCAGCTACCATTCTGCGATTCGGTGGGGGGGGCTGTCCGTTCCATTTCATTTCATTCGAAACCGTAACTTACTACTAAAACGGAATTCGCATACATTTCATTTCGCTAGCACCTCATTGCAGGTTAGTTATATGGTCTAGCCGGATAGCACTTCATAGCACGCCTCCTGCTGTCAGATGACATGCTCAGTGGGTGTCATACAGCTGTCATATGACCCCGGGGCAGTCAATTCGAATATTTCACATTGCCAACACATATAACTTACCTGTAGAGAGGCGAAATACAACTTGCATTCAAATTACATATTTCGGATGCCCTCGAGCTGCCGAATATATATAGCTATATATGGTTGTTGTTAGTTTAAAAAAAAGATTACAGATCGGAATAATACAGATCGAACTACTATATGGCAATCCCCAACCACCCCCCCAAACTGGTTTCAAAGCTTAATATCTCGAAGATGACTGAACCGTTTCTTGAAAATGAAGGTGTTTTGGAATCAGGAAGAAAAGGGCTATCATCTGGAACATAAAAAAGTTCGGAAAAACAATTTTTAAATTTTGACGATTCTGACCCCTTGACCGAAAACAGCTCTTTTTCGATATTCTTCAGTAATAGCAAAAAAACAACACCTTTGTTCACAGATAACATTGCAACAATATACATGACCGTAACGCAAATTAGCTAAGCTTTATTTTAAGCCATAGAACGCTTTCTAACTCTATCTATGCTCGAAGTTATTAACAAAAACAACTTTGAAAATTCGAATTTTTTCGAAATTTCAACCTCAAGTACGTCGTACTCTTTGACCAATTTCTCAACATTTTTTACGTATTTTTAAAATAAAATTGGTTTAGTTACAAAGCTGCGGTATTAAGCTAAACGATGCGTACTTGAAATCATAGTTTCGAAGTACAAACACAATTTTAAAGCAGGACTGAAACAAGGCGTTTTTTTCTTTTTTCTTCCAATTCCGTGCAATTTTTTGTTAACACTTCGTTCAAAAACGATAATCTTTTTATACATATCTAGAAAGATGAGTTTCTAAGCAGTATAACAAGCATACATATGCCAGATAAATATTCTGTAACGGTAAGATACGTTGATAATCTTGAAAATTCACCTAAAAAAAATTGAAATGTTTCATAAACTTCCTCCAATTTTCATGCCTAAAACATACATTAAAGACCCTTTCTTTTCGCGCAACCTTTCTTTCACGCCTGATTTATTGAAAATCATAACAGATTTTAGGCGTCGAGTCCCTTAAAAACAATAAATTTAATGTTTTTTCTGTTAGTAAAGTGAAAAAATTATAACATTTTGAGACCCAATGCAAATTTTTTCACCGAAGAATATTTTTCAAAGCAGGCAGGCTAATTTTTCCTTTTGATTTGCCCTAAACACACAATCGGAACTCTTCGTATCATATTTGCATTCATTTGAACAACACATTGGCCCGGACACAAAAACTGACCGCACTCGATGAGGCTTAACTTTTTCGATCACCGAACATTGTTTTGGACACCAAATCGTCAATTTTAGTCCAATTATGCTCATATTTGTTGGGTATGATCCACTTTAGCCACAATTTATGATAAAATTAGAAATTCGGACTGCCCGAACTAATTTTGACAAGTTTCTACCTAGTTCCAAAAAAGTATCTGAACTTTTTCTGTCACCGAACATTGTTTTGGTGACCAAATCGTCAATTATAGTCCAATTGTGCTCATTTTTGGTGTGCAGGCTTCAATTCAGCCATAGTTGGGGATGAAATAAAAAAAATGGATTGAATAAACCCTTTTGGACAAGTTTTCAATTACTTCCAAAAAAGTATCCGCGCTCGATGAGGCTTAACTTTTTCGATCACCGAACATTGTTTTGGACACGAAATCGTCAATTTTAGACCAATTATGCTCATTTTTGTTGGGTATGATCCACTTTAGCCACAATTCATGATAAAATTAGAAATTCGGACTGACCGAACTAATTTTGACAAGTTTTTACCTAGTTCCAAAAAAGTATCTGAACTTTTTCTGTCACCGAACATTGTTTTGGGGACCAAATCGTCAATTATAGTCCAATTGTGCTCACTATTGGTGGGTATGCTCCATTTTAGCCATAATTGGGGATGAAATTAAAAAAAAGGACTGAGTGAGCTATTTTGGACAAGTTTATACCTATTTCCAACAAAGTATCTGAACTTTTTCTAACACCGAACATTGTTTTGGAGACCAAATCGTCAATTTTAGTCCAATTGTGCTCATTTTTGGTGTGCAGGCTTCAATTTAGCCATAATTGGGGATGAAATGAAAAAATAGACTGAGCGCATCATTTTGGACAAGTTTTCAATTACTTCCAAAAAAGTATCCGCGCTCGATGAGGCTTAACTTTTTCGAACACCGAACATTGTTTTGGACACGAAATCGTCAATTTTAGACCAATTATGCTCGTTTTTGGTGGGTATGCTCCACTTTAGCCACAATTTGTGATAAAATTAAAAATTTGGACTGACCGAACTAATTTTGACAAGTTTTTACCTATTTCCAAAAAAGTATCTGAACTTTTTCTATCACCGAACATTGTTTTGGTAACCAAATCGTCAATTTTAGTCCAATTGTGCTCATTTTTGGTGTGCAGGCTTCAATTTAGCCATAATTGGGGATGAAATGAAAAAATAGACTGAGCGCATCATTTTGGACAAGTTTTCAATTACTTCCAAAAAAGTATCCGCGCTCGATGAGGCTTAACTTTTTCGAACACCGAACATTGTTTTGGACACGAAATCGTCAATTTTAGACCAATTATGCTCGTTTTTGGTGGGTATGCTCCACTTTAGCCTCAATTCATGATAAAATTAAAAACTCGGACTGACCGAACTAATTTTGACAAGTTTTTACCTAGTTCCAAAAAAGTATCTGAACTTTTTCTGTCACCGAACATTGTTTTGGTGACCAAATCGTCAATTATAGTCCAATTGTGCTCATTTTTGGTGTGCAGGCTCCAATTCAGCCATAGTTGGGGATGAAATAAAAAAATGGACTGAATAAACCATTTTGGACAAGTTTTCAATTACTTCCAAAACAGTAACCGCGCTCGATGAGGCTTAACTTTTTCGATCACCGAACATTATTTTGGACACCAAATCGTCAATTTTAGTCCAATTGTGCTCACTATTGGTGGGTATGCTCGATTTTAGCCATAATTGGGGATGAAATTAAAAAAAAAAGGACTGAGTGAACTATTTTGGACAAGTTTATACCTATTTCCAACAAAGTATCTGAACTTTTTCTAACACCGAACATTGTTTTGGAGACCAAATCGTCAATTTTAGTCCAATTGTGCTCATTATTGGTGGGCAGGCTTCAATTTAGCCATAATTGGGGATGAAATGAAAAAATAGACTGAGCGCATCATTTTGGACAAGTTTTCAATTACTTCCTAAAAAGTATCCGCGCTCGATGAGGCTTAACTTTTTCGAACACCGAACATTGTTTTGGACACGAAATCGTCAATTTTAGACCAATTATGCTCGTTTTTGGTGGGTATGCTCCACTTTAGCCACAATTTGTGATAAAATTAAAAATTTGGACTGACCGAACTAATTTTGACAAGTTTTTACCTATTTCCAAAAAAGTATCTGAACTTTTTCTATCACCGAACAATTTTTTTGGTGACCAAATCGTCAATTTTAGTCCAATTTTGCTCAATTTTGGTGTGCAGGCTCCAATTTAGCCATTATTGGGGATGAAATAAAAAAATAGACTGAGCGCAGCATTTTGGACAAGTTTTCAATTACTTCCTAAAAAGTATCCGCGCTCGATGAGGCTTAACTTTTTTGATCACCGAACATTGTTTTGGACACGAGATCCTCAATTTTAGACCAATTATGCTCGTTTTTGGTGGGTATGCTCCACTTTAGCCACAATTTGTGATAAAATTAAAAATTCGGACTGACTGAATTAATTTTGACAAGTTTTTACCTATTTCCAAAAAAGTATCTGAACTTTTTCTATCACCGAACATTGTTTTGGTGACCAAATCGTCAATTTTAGTCCAATTGTGCTCATTTTTGGTGTGCAGGCTCCAATTCAGCCATAGTTGGGGATGAGATAAAAAAGGACTGAGCGCACCATTTTGGACAAATTTTCAATTACTTCCAAAAAAGTATCCGCGCTCGATGAGGCTGAAATTTTTCGATCACCGAACATTGTTCTGGACACGAAATCTTCAATTTTAGACCAATTATGCTCGTTTTTGGTGGGTATGCTCCACTTTAGCCTCAATTCATGATAAAATTAAAAACTCGGACTGACCGAACTAATTTTGACAAGTTTTCACCTATTTCCGAAAAAGTATCTGAACTTTTTCTATCACCGAACATTGTTTTGGTGACCAAATCGTCAATTTTAGTCCAATTGTGCTCATTTTTGGTGTGCAGGCTCCAATTCAGCCATAGTTGGGGATGAATTAAAAAAATGGACTGAGCGCACCATTTTGGACAAGTTTTCAATTACTTCCAAAAAAGTATCCGCGTTCGATGAGGCTTAACTTTTTCGATCACCGAACATTTTTTTGGACACGAAATCGTCAAATTTAGACCAATTTTTCTCGTTTTTGGTGGGTATGCTCCACTTTAGCCACAATTTGCGATAAAATTAAAAATTTGGACTGACCGAACTAATTTTGACAAGTTTTTACCTATTTCCAAAAAAGTATCTGAACTTTTTTTATCACCGAACATTGTTTTGGTGACCAAATCGTCCATTTTAGTCCAATTGTGCTCATTTTTGGTGTGCAGGCTCCAATTTAGCCATAATTGGGTATGAAATAAAAAAAATGGACTGAGCGCACTACTTTGGACAAGTTTTCAATTACTTCCAAAAAAGTATCCGCGCTCGATGAGGCTTAACTTTTTCGATCACCGAACATTGTTTTGGACACGAAATTGTCAATTTTAGACCAAATATGCTCGTTTTTGGTGGGTATGCTCCACTTTAGCCACAATTCGTGATAAAATTAAGAATCCGGACTGACCGGACTAATTTGGACAAGTGTTTACCTAGTTCCAAAAGTCTGGACATGAACGCACGAAAGTCTGGTGAACGCACGAAGGTCTGATGAACGCACGAAAGTCTGGTGAACGCACGAAAGTCTGGTGAACGCACGAAAGTCTGTCGAACGCACGAAAGTCTGGACATGAACGCACGAAAGTCTGGACATGAACGCACGAAAGTCTGGTGAACGCACGAAAGTCTGGACATAAACGCACGAAAGTCTGGTGAACGCACGAAAGTCTGTCGAACGCACGAAAGTCTGGACATGAACGAACGAAAGTCTGGACATGAACGCACGAAAGTCTGGTGAACGCACGAAAGTCTGGACAAGAACGCACGAAAGTCTGGTGAACGCACGAAAGTCTGGACATAGGCACTTTCCGTCTGGGACGATCTGGACATAGGCACTTTCCGTCTGGGACGGTCTGGACATATCGACTTTCCGTCTGGGACCTCAACCTGGGAAGGCTTTGTTCAATAATTTCCAACGCATCTCATTAATGGCTCAATTTGGCGTTTGTTGATGATAAGGGTTTGAAAAAAATATTTGCTTACCCCCGGTTGCAAAGGCTAGTCTTCAAAGGAACGCAGTTAAGAAATTCAGCGAAAAATCATCAATATGTTCCCGTAGGATAAATAAATTTGACAAAAATTGTGAAAGACTCAGTGAAAAAGTTTCCATCGATATCCTTTCTAAATCAGCAAAATGGTTGTTATTTCTCATAGCAAAAGCTGAACAAAAACTGAGATTACAAACTTTTTACTTGGAGTCTTTTACCCTGCCTTTTGCGTGCTTTCTTGTAAACAAAATTATTTAATTAATTGTTTATTTTCAGTAGTCCGAATGTATTTCAATCCTGACCCATCCGGTACTTTTTCCAGTACTTGCTCATGTGTTTAAAAAAATTCTGTTTTTTATGCTTCAGGAAAAACAACCAAACGGTGCGTCTTGTAGTTTAAAATGCGCTGCAGGTCTCACATAAAAACCGAGACAGTCTGAGAAAATCTGCTACATTAATAGTGATTAGTTATCCAAGAAATTCCAATAATATTCATTATCTAGTCAAAGAAGTCCTTACATAATCTTTATTTTCCAGATTTGCAGAAGCATAGAACTTCCATATTTGACAAATTTTCTTTAAAACTAATTAAAAATCTTTTATATGAAGTTAATCAATATATTATGAAAGTATCAATGTTAAAACGCTCAATAAAATGAAAAAAAATGGCTTGAGTTATCATCTAATGTATTCCGCGTCTGGTTTCAATGTGAATGCAACCGTTAACTGGGATATAATTCAACGTAAGCGTTTTGTTATTTTGCATCATGGTCAGCTTCAGTCTTCAATATTGTAACCTAGTCTGCAACAGAGAGTTATGTTGCAAGATCTTGCAAGACTCTAGCAATTTCGTTCCGCTGGATTTCTGCGCTCATTGGCTGTCATAGGAGCATCAGTATTCAGTTAAATCAAATTGTTCCAAAATATACTTAAGTGAGTTTTGAAACAACTACAGAAATTCATTCAAGTAAGAGTAAAATATTTCGGTTTCCTTGAACAATGCAAACACAAATCAAGAACTCCTCAAAATCCTCATAGGGTTCATCCATTTTTTCCTCAATTAGCGTTAAAATTTTATTTGGAAAAAGTTAGATAGTTTTTATTATTACTTGTTAGGATCAATTATTTACAATTTTCCGCAGTTCACAGTTGTTTTTTTGCACAACAGTATAAAATCCTCTATTACTGTTCTTATATTACTTCATATTTTGCTTTACGCGAAAAAATGGCGCTATACTGGTTTTAAATCTTTAACGCAACGAAAAAAAATGTTAAGAAATAATCTTCTCTTCTTATTTTGACCCTGTTCAACCATGCTGCAACTATATGCATATTTGCATGTTGAATGGAAATCCTGTATGATACTAGCAAGACCTATGATGATTTTGCAAGATCTTGCAAGATTTTGGACGATAATCTTGCAAGACAGTGTATATTCTTTCAAGATTCCGCTAGATTTTTGCATGATCTTGCATGATAACCATTCGACGTTGACTGGGATAGCCAGTCCGCACAGGAACAAAGCATAGATGAGACAATGAAAAACCTAATGTACTTTTAAATTTAAAATTTAATTTTAAATTTGGGACCAAACAACTTGAAGAGGTTCGGAAGAACTCTATATTGGAACGAAAATAATTTTGTGTTTTGTGTTTGAGCAGGAAAATCTGATGGAGTGTCAGTATACATCTAACAAAGAATAGTGTTTTCTACCACTTTTTGTACATTTTATTAAATGAACAGTACAGTTCATCTGTTAGACATTAAAAGCCCCGTTCTAAGTTTTCCTTTTTGGTTAGTGTTTTTTTTTTTATTTTAGACATCAATATTAATCTCAAAAAGCTTTGCATTACCATATAATAAATTCCTGATAACAACTTTTCCACCTTCCTTGATCATAGTATTATACTAACCAGGACTTGAGTTTCAATATGGTTATACTGAGGTTATAGAGTTCACCGAAGCAAAATTTATCTTGTATATTCTGAAAAATAGCCATAACCCTAAAATAGGTCTGAGCAGAATAATGAGCAGAATAATAAGTCTGAGCAGAATAATGACATACATAACTAGCAAAGAACTTATCAGCATAATAACTAGCATAATCATTTTCTGTTATCTCACTAAACTTCCCTCCCCTTTCCACCAATCACACACACACACACACAAACACACATACACACGCACACACACCTACACACACGCACACACACACACACACACACACACAAACACACACACACACATACACGCACACACACACGCACACACACACACAGGTACTATTTAATGCACGCCCTTGTTACAACTTATGAATAACTATAATGCAATTTTCGGAACGTACCACTTATCCAAAAAAACTTCAAAAAATATTTCCTGACTTAGCAGTAAAGATTTAGGATTTAGTTCTTAACAATCTGAAAAAAGGAAAGCCAATGATATGCTCTCACAATACGGGTAACTCTTTTGTTATGAAACTGTTTTGCACTGTTTTTGGCTGTCTTTTACACGTCTTTGTCTGAAAAAGACTCGATTTTGCAAATGAACTTCAATTCAAAATGTATTATGATTATTGTATGAATACATAAATGAATCAGAACTGACTATGCATGTAGAAAACACTAAAAAAGGTGGTTTGATCATATTCTTCGAAGTTTTTAAACAAAATATCCTTGGAATAGAATAAATGAAAACCTTGGAGAAAATCATTGAAACAGTGCTGCTATAGCGTTTTACTATAGTTTGACGCTAATATTTCATGTTTTGGGAATTATTGCAAGAGCTTCGCGTTCTGAAATTTTGTCAGATGTTTAGCCGTGCAGAAAAGGAAGTTGAAAAATATTGTGAATGTTTGATTTTTTTAATGAACTTTCAATAAAAAAAGAATTGTAGTCAAGCAACTTCCATATTTGTAAGATATTCAGTGATTGAAATTCTGTTTTTGACAAAAACTCTGTAATATTATAATACATAATATGTGAACTCATATAAATTAGTATATGCTCACTACGATACAATAGAACGCACAATGTATGGTATCTTACCAACCATATATCGGACCATATATGGTAACTTACAACCATATAACGGACCATATATGGTATCTTACCAACCATTGAACTTAATAAATGTGGTACCTTACCAACCATACAACTAACCATATATGGTCCATCAGAGACGCAGAAAAAGAACAGGTCATTTTCGTAACATTAGGTCACTTGAATTGTGGCTAATTTTTGTGGAAAATTAGTTACAATAAAAGGGAAAATATACAGCTAACCATTGCAAGAAATAAACGTTTTTTTATGTCTTTGATTGACCATATATGGTCCGTTCTACGGTAACTAAGGTATGGTACTTTTTATGGTACGTAAGTTTCGAAAACCAGAAAAAATTTTTACAGAAGGAAAAAGATCGTTTTGGTTGTGCTAATCAGACCAAATAGTTGTCACCGTACAGAAGAGAAAACACAGAACATAATGTGCTTTTTGCCGAAGCCGAGTAGATAGAGGTTGATTTGGGTAGGCTAAATACATGCAACAGCGGAAAATTCTCCACACTACTGAATTAAGTCTGGGTTAACCCCAAAACCAATCTGTAACTTTAAGGGCATAGGATTTCAAAGTAGGATACCCCATTGTTGCATTACTTTTAATATTCGAGAAACTGAAACCTCCGCTTAACTTGTGGTGAAGTTGGTGGACAACTGCAATGAACGGACGATAATTTTTTTTAACTCTTGGCTCAATATATAGCTAAACCCAAATATTACCCATAACAACGAGCTTAAGAGAGTTTTTGGTTTTTCAGACATAAAAAATTGTCGGTTTATTCCAGGCAAAAAAAAACAAAATTCGGTATTTGTTCGGTATCTAACATAAGAAGGATTCGGTATCGTCGTCTTTAAACGTAAGACAGATTCGGTATTGTCTTTTTTAAATGTAAGAAAGATTTTGGTATCATCGGTTTTAAACATAAGAGAGATTCTTTATTGTTGTGAAAAAAACCTGGAGTTTTAAACTCCTGAAAAGCATATTTGTCCAGCAGACAGAACATAAAACGGTTGGCATTGGGCAATTTGAACCTTAGCCAACGGTCAAAAATTTTGCTTGCGAACAAATAGAAAGTATTTCAAAACTCATTGAATGTGAATTAATCAACAGAATCCTTTTCAATGATGTTACACTTTGAGTTCAAGATAAACCACGAAAATTATATCAGTTCATTTTTTTAACGAGCAGAAAAAATTTCGATGATTTTTCAATGAGTTCCTTCATAACGTTTATCTAAGGATTACGTCTGACATTGCTGCTGCAAACCGTATCATAACGTCTGAATAAATTATAAACAGAAAAGTCAAATTTTCCTATGGCAAAAACCGACAGTTTCTTAAGTCTGAAGCCAAACACACCAACGATCTCTTGTGCTTACATACCGAACATATCGCTTCTTTTAATTTGGAACAAACCGATGTCTCCTGCATCCAAAAATGACTATACTGAATCTTTCTTACGTTCCAAACCGGCAATCCCGTATAAACCGAATGTTCCGAAGCTTTCTTACGTTTGAAACCAAACATTCTGACGGTTTCTTACAACAATTTTGTCGGTTTTGTTTCGGTATTTTCAACTAGGGGCGTGAGTTTTAGTAGGCAATTGTGAACTTGTAACGTGGAACTTGCAAAACTTATTGAATTACGGAAAACATGCGACAAGCATTGTGGCCTCTTTTCCACTTTTCACCTAGACTACATTCCACAACTTTAGGTAACGGCACTTCTTTTTTGCAATTTAACTGCCGATTTCTGGGAGTGGTTTCCGTTTTTTACTGTTACTCAAATCAGCCAAATTGGAATGTTCAACATTTTGAGATTTTGATTACAAAGGTGTATCGCTTTTCCGCAAATTAACATAACAAAATTCGACAAAAGCAAACCAGCCAAATTCATTTTAGGTCTTTTTCGCCGTGTTGGTGCTACCTACTAAAAGAGCGAGACCTTAATTTTATCCTCTAAGCATTTCCTTGTCTCTTCAACTCAGAAATTCATCGTCGAGTTCTTAAAATTGTTTCACTGGCTCTTTAAGAGCGCTAAACTCGAAAACGAGAATATATTTTTTTAATTCTTGAAACAATCACTAAAAATTTGCTGTTTAATTTCGCAATACGAAAAAAAAAGTTTCGTCTTGTAAAAGAAATTTAAAAATTTTCAACTAATACCCATCGAACAAAAACCTCAAAAATTGACAGAAAACGTAAACAAATAAACCGTTTGCTGTAAAACAACATCAGAAATTAACCGAAATAGCCAAAACAAAGTTCGAACTGATCTTAACAAAATCCTAGCACGACAAGTCTCAAAATACCATCAAAGGTTTGAACGAAAAACTTAAAATACTATATCTGACCAGCAGATCAACTGAACAACGCCTGGAGCCAAAAAGACAAACAGACTGAAAATTAGAGAAAATAAAGTAATAAAAAACCCTAAACAAAAATGTGATCATTGCTAAAACGCGATAGGCTTCTCTAGTGGCCCAGATTTTGTCGACTCAAACTTACCCGTTAACAAAGGCGTTTCTCGGCCACTAAAGATGAGAAAAAACTAAAGAAATATGTCGAAGATTTTGAAAAAAAAAGAAACGCAAAAAATATTGAAATTTTCTAAAGTTTGCTTAATAAATAATCTTAAAAACCATTTGTTTTTTCTTCGCAAAAAATTGTTCGTTTACACAATTCTAAGACCGAAGAAATTTTTATAGCTCTGAACTATCGATAAACCCAGAAATTTTTAAAAAATTTTTGAAAATTGAAAAATAGCTTATTTCGAAACGTTGCTAAACTTCTTGATATTGAAATCTTAAGAACATATTTATTACCTCCAGCAACATAGTTTCGAGTCTAAAATGTTTCATCGATAAAGTTAGACTAAACTTTTATCAAACCGCAGTGGAAGTTCGTGGGCTGAAAATTGCGGGTTGAAAGAAAATTGAGGAAAGTTAAGAGTTTATTTATTAAATAATTGCTAAAGTTTAAATTTGTGAGACTATAATTTTGAGAAAAAACTCCATGGCAACTAGAAATTACGCAGGAAACTACCTATGATCAAAATATAGAGGAGGTTCCCTGGCGTCTGAGGCTGAAAGAATTAAAAAAAAAATGACAAAAAAATTTACAAAAAAACTAGAAATAAAGTTCAATATTCATCAACATTTTGATTGTCTATGTTTACAGCACCAAAACATAAAACTCAGAAAACTCAAAAGTAGCTACGCCTTGTTAAAAAGATCTCTATCAATTTTGACAAAGATCAAATTAAGTCTGATCAAACGAAACCCTCGAAAAATGACACAAAACGTTCAAAATGGTACCATTCAAGCTCAAAAGCTCCTCAAAAGGCCTTTTAGACTTCAATTGAAGCCATCCGACCTCTGAAGCGCTGTAGCCATTCGAGGGACTACAAAGCCAGCTATTGGCCTCGAATGTAATTAAATGACTACTGGACCCTACATGTTTATCCGTTTTGCAAGATCAATTCAAGGAAACGTGTATCAAAACATCTCAAATTAAAAACATAGCCAGACTTGTCCTGAAAACCAATCCAAAGGAATAAACTATCTAATGACCTGGCAATTAATAATGATACAGCAATATCACGTTAAAATTTGCAAAGAACCTATGACCCTGAATGCTAAACAATAACAAAAAATCTAAAAGTAATTGTTAAATTTTGTTTTCCGAGAGCTAGTGTTTTGAGAAACAATAATAGAATTAACACTCTTTATTCAATTAATTACCCAACTGATTCTTAGACTGAGCAAATAAAACAACAATATAGTGAGAATCAATGGCAAACACAAGAAGAAAGAGGCAAAACTAATGGAAGAAATCAGAAAATACTAGGAATAAAAAAAACACACATCACTGCATTCCAAAATGCTTAGCAACAGCATGCCATCAAACAATAGAATTCGTAAATTAACTTTTAGCCGCTATAATTGCTGAAAAATGACAGTAAAACAACAATTGACGTCATGATTCACAAATTCACTTGAACAATCCGAAAACAAACGGCATCTGATTCAAAGCAAAAGTGAGCTGAAAATTGAAAGTTTTAGACTGATCAAAAACCCGCTGCACTTCAAGGCCAATGAGATTTTTCCTAGAGTGTGCGACACGACCATAAGAAAATCAACAAAAATTCAGGATTAGAAAATCATATTTCATTTTTCAAAAGAAGTGTTAATTTAATGAAATCGGTTACTTTTCAATGAAAAAGTAGCAAATAGACCAGTCCCAATTTACACTAGTCCGAGCATTTACACTCAATTTACACAATTCTGGCTCTTACATACTGATCATTAACAGTATAAAAGTCACAAAAAGCTTCAGCTACGTACTGGAAAACTTTTCATCGACTAGTTAGATTTCAATTGACATTATTGACAATAAGTGAATAGGCAGCGATAAGTACAAATTAAAGCAAAACTCATAAACTCACTTATGTTTGTTCTAAACGAACGGCATAATATTGATAGAAAGCAATAGCTTCGACTTGAATTGATTGCCGTGGTTGGTTTAACCATCTTTAGCAGCTGATGACACCTCTGGCATTTGTGAAACTAAGAGATGAAACAAAATGCCACAATAATGCGCAAAACTAATTTATCGAAAACAATTTGTGTCAAAAATTTTAAAGTTTTAAACGGGAGAAAAAACAAATCGTTCAACTTATTCTCAGTTAGGAACTTTTGAGAAGTTGAGACCTCTCTTAATTGTGGTTAAATGATAAGACAGTCGAAAGTTCTAAAACACCGGAAAAACTCACTAATTATCTTTGTGAACCACTATCTTCGGAAACCCGCCAGAAAATAGGTGTCAATTTGTCTGATCTGCAACCCACCCTCTTTTTATTAATAAATTTATTAAGCAATAAGACGAAGTAAAACTTTAAAATGAGGGAATATTTCAATTATTCAAAACCCTTTTCTTTATGTTACGTTATTTTTAGAAATAATTGTAGGCTAAATAGTTCTTTTTCAAATTTATCGGCCGAATAAGATTTGCATTTTTGGTCATTATTATATATACGACGTTCTCATCTATATTGCGGACGTTGTTGGCGTTATATGTGTCTTTATCTTCTACGGAAAAACGATCGCTGCTCTTCGCTCAAGTGTAAATGCTAATTACAAGTCAAAGAAAGAGGAGAATGGAGCAACCAATCGGAAAAAGACCCTGGGTCTTTCCCATTATAGCCCACACCAAAATTTATGCCACGCTATATGGTATTTAGTTAACATGATTGGGAGCGGGTGTGTGTGTGTGTGGGGGGGGGGGGGGGTAGCGTTCCCAGGTCGAGGTGTGCGTTAATGATCAGACAATTTTTTTTTTGATTACATGGAGGAGCATCATAATAAAGTCTGCCTACATGAACGAGCTTCCTATTCAAAGTCTGCCTAAATTCTGATCATTAACGAGCTAAATTTTGATCATTAACGAGCTAAATTCTTATCATTAACGAGCTAAATTCTGACCATTAACGAGCTAAATTCCGACCATTAACGAGCTAAATTCTTATCAATAACGAGCTAAATTCTGACCATTAACGAGCTAAATTCTTATCATTAACGAGCTAAATTCTGACCATTAACGAGCTAAATTCTGAACATTAACGAGCTAAATTCTGATCATTAACGAATTAAATTCTTATCATTAACGAGCTAAATTCTGACCATTAACGAACTAAATTCTTATCATTAACGAGCTAAATTCTGACCATTAACGAGCTAAATTCTGATCATTAACGAGCAAAAGTATGTATAAAATTGCAATAACATTGTCGGAACTAACGAACAACTTTTTGAGATTTTCCAGTATTTTTTGGGTGTGTTCCCCTCCTTCTCTCAATCGGGCTGGGGACCGGCTACGAAGGAGTTACAAACAACTATAGGAGAATTTGAGAAGAGCGTTAGCTAAAAAATCGAGCTCAAACTCTATCTCCAAACAAAGCAAAGCATAATAAATTGCTGAATTAGATTAAATACTGTCGGAAAAAATCTACAGTTGAACTAACGAACAACTTTTTGAGATTTTCCAGTATGTTTTGTGTGTGTTCCCCTCCTCCTTCTCTCAACCGGGCTGGGGACCGGCTACGGCGGAGTTACAGACAAACAACTATAAGAGAATTGAGTCCGAGCAAACGGTAAAAAACCGCGCTCTAAGACTCTCCCCAATTAAAACCACACAAAATAAAACAAAATCTAACATAATATAGCTTAAATAATGTTGGAAAATTCCGTATGAAATATCAACTTTTTTCCTAGGCAAGCTATAGCAATTTTTTTACTCCTACACTCTACCTACACAGGGAATACTCCATACCCAGTTTTGTTCGATTTCGACAACTCCTTGACCAGATCAAAAAGACACATTTTTAAAATTACCTATCCAAAATTATTCGGAAATAATAGGAAAAGCTAACTTCTTTCCTAGGCAAGCTATAGCAAAATTTCCTTTTTGTTTTACACTCTAGGTACCCATGGTATAGTCCATACCCAGTTCGGTTCCCAATCAAAAATAACTAGAGTTAAATTTCGCTAATCGCGAAATTCGCAAATTTCCGTATGAAAAACTACCTTTTTTCCTAGACATGCAATAGCAAAAATTCTTTTTCTTCTACATTCTACCTACACAGGGGATACTCCATACCATGTTTGGTTCAACTTGGACAACTTCTTGACCCAATCAAATACAACTATATTTAAAATTGGCTAATGGCGAAATTCGCAAATTTCCGTGTGAAAAACTAACTTTTTTCCTAGACATGCAATAGCAGAAATTCTTTTTCTCCTACACTCTACCTACACAGGTGATACTCCATACCAACTTTGATTCCATTTGGACAACTTCTCACGCTTAAGTATGCAATAATCATCAAGTCACGCTGCAAAAAGGAAATGACTTTATTTATTATTAATTTTATTTATATTATTATTATTATGTAAAAACCCAACTGTTTTTTTTTATTCTTACAAAAAATATATCAGTCATCAATTGTCAATTTTCCTCTTAATTTACAAGTCCCAGAGAAAACTTTGGTTCTTAATAGTTGTTTCATAATTAAAAACTAATTCTATAACCAGACTTTGGAATTCTTTCTTACTGAAAAAAATTATAAACGAGCAGAAATTTTTAAACGCGGTAAAAACGAGCAAAAAGTGTTAAAACGAAGTGAAAACGAGCACTATTTCTAAAAACGAGCTAAAGTCTGTTCATGGCTGATTATGGTCTGGATGGGTCTGTTCATGGCAACACTAAAAACGAGTCATAAACGAGCACGTATGAAAAACGAGCTAAAGTCTGATAATGGCAGATTATCGTCTGGATGGGTCTGATCATGACCGTTTTTTGTCTGGATGGGTCTGATCATTAACGCACACCTCGACCTTGGTTATAGCGTGGTTTTGGCAACTAAAGTGGGTGGAGAGGCTATAATTGGGAAAGAGCCAAAAATCTAGCAAAAGTGTTTCGTGGTATTTCTATAACATACGTGGTGTGTATTTTACCCAACTTGATAGCAAGTTGCCTTAAAATATACTTCGTGAGACGTGAAGAAGACATTCGCAGTCAGTATCCAGAGTACTATGGTAAGGATTCAGCTCCTATTTCAACCCTCGGTGAATTTTACGCCTTAAATATTACTGGAAATTGACTGATATCCTTAAGCGGTGCACCGGGTATTAGCAGGAAAAGGATTTAGCCGGAAAAGGAAACAAATATAGCCGAAAAGGACCAATCAAATAATCAGTTTTGAGAACGCACAGTTGTTTTTACGAGAGTAACATGATCGATCGTGATATTTTGTTTTGCTGTGAGAGATTCATTTCGAGACGCATATGCCGCACTGAGCACTGGCCAAATGCGTTAACCTCATGAGCAAGTGATTTTGATCAAGGGGGTACCATTCATTTTTGCCTACAAGATTTATCTCAGCAGTTAATTCTTCTAAATTTCCTACTTTTGAGTTTTCCGGCTTTGGACTTTTGAAATTTTAGGTCGGCAAATATTCTGGACATCATTTTAGGCAGTAATGGAAAACAACTCACAAATATTTCAAAGCATATCCTAATTTCAACGCATATCTTAAATTTACAGGATATATCAAGAAAGTAGGTGTCAGATGGAGCAGTGGACTAACAAGAAGAGGACATGCAGGAGGTGAGAGGTTCGAACGCGTGTAGGGCAGTTTCTTTTTTGTAAGAAATACGGTGAATGCGGTGAAAAAAATTCCATCGCTAGAAACCGCAAAAATTCACCGCATTCAACGCCAAAAGATGCGAGCGCTTTGCGGTGAAAAAAGTTTTTTTTTCACCGCTATTCACCGCTAATCTTACTTTTTTTTGGACCAAACCTCGACCCGGGAGACATAAGTTTAGGAACGCCAACTACTGGCGTATTCTTTGTAAATTAAGTAC
>NC_134476.1:1184972-1206770 GCF_964194025.1 Convolutriloba macropyga
CCTGACTTTCCCAGAGCAAACGGTATAGAAATAGGGAAACTTTTAAATGAAAACAGACTAGATTTTTGCTTTTATAACTACTTTTTTTTATCTCGTACCGCATTTTGGAGTATTGTCTGTAAACCAAACTTTCATTGTATTGCGAACCTTTTCGTTTGCGTTGTTTAATAATCCTCTTCTGCTAGGAAATACTAAAATAATTGTACCGGCGACATTCAACAACAGCTTGAAACTCGTGATCATATGATGTTTTTTTGAAATATGATTCGAATTTTGAGAAACATTCAAGAAATTGTAAAATTTGGCGCCAAATATCAATAGATCCTTATAACAAAGCAAATGATAGGCTATTAGATCAATTTGCAGCCACTTCGACTCGGATAGACCGGACGCTACGGAATCAAGTCAACTTTTCACATTGAAAACAGACGAATTTTTTCCGATCCTGAAATTTTTGTCATGCGCCAAATGTGGAAGTATTGACAACAAAAACAATAGTTCGCGCTGTTCAACGATCCTTTTAGGGAATACAACGGAAAAAGAACCCCTAACAGTCAACAACTTCTTCACCAAGACAGTCACATAATATTTTTGCAAAAAAGATACAAATTTTGAGAAACATTTGGTGAAATCGCAAAGTTTGACGTCATATATCGAAATTTTCCAAAAGTTCTTTTTAACATTGGCTATGTTAACTTAGGCTAATAGACGCTTGTGCTACCACTTTTTATCAACATGGTCCAAACAGTAAAGACAGTTAGAAACTTTATATAAAATCACATGAATTTATTATGATCCTGAACTACAATTATCTCTTTTGCCACATTTCGAAATTCTTACAACGGAACAAAAATTTTTGGTGTTTATCAATCGTTTTGGATGAGGCATATCACAAGAATATTACCCGTAAACGTCAAAACATGCCTGACACAGATGGTTTCATCTTTTTTTCGAAATACGAAACAGTCAACAACTCTTTAACCCAGATGGTCACATCAAATTTTTGAAACAAGACACAAAATCTGAGAAACTTTCGAAGAAATGATAAAAATTGACGTCATATATCAGTAATGCTGAAATCCATTGTGTCATAACCAACTTTAGGCCAAAATAAGCGTGTGCTATTACTGTGATTTGCCACAGAGCAAACAGTATACGGCAAGGAAACCTTTTACATAAAAACAGACGAGTTTGTTTGCACTTTGCATTTCCGAACTACAATTTTCTCTCGTTCCACATTTTGGAGTATTGTCACCAAAAAAAATTTCAATTGTATTGCAATCAATTTCGTTTTCATTGTTTAGCAATCTTTTTCTGTTAGGGAATAGTACGAAAATAGAACCGACGACAGTCAAGGTGGTCATATCATTTGAAACATGATACGAATTTTGAGAGACATTTGACAAAATCGCAAAATTTGATGCAAAATATCTATAATTTATGATAACATGGCCAAACTTATGGTACGAGACGCTCTGGCTACCATTTTGGCCCGACTATACCAAACAAAAAGGAATCAAGAAGAACTTTTACATTAAAAACGGACAAAATTTTTGCTGTCCTGATCTGCACTTTTCTCAAGCACCAAATGTGGAAATATTGACAACAAAACAAAAGTTTGTGTTGTCTACACATACTTTTTGTTCAGGAATACTGCGGCACCGGCAACAGTCAAAAACTCCTTGACCCAGATGGTCATATAATATTTTTTCGAAAAGGATGCAAAATTTGAGAGACATTTGGTGAAATCGCAAAATTTGACGTCCTATATCAAAATTCCGAAAGTTATTTATAACATTGCTTATGCTAACTTAGGCTAACAGACGCTTGTGCTACCAATTCTACCAGCCTTGACCAAATCAAAAAAAAGTTAGAAACTATACATAAAAACACTGAACTACATCTTTCCCATTTGTCGTATTTGGAAATATTGTCTACCAATCATCAATTTTTGTTGTATAACAAGCGTTTTGAATACGGCATGATATGAAAACGATGGCGCCAACATTCATCAAATCCTTGAAACAGATGTATTTTTTATCAACCTTTATATATATTTAATTGGGCAAACAGACAATTGGGCTACTTTTTTGACCCAGCAAGACAAAAACAATTTGGAAATAATGAAAACTTTGACATAAAAAGGAAACGATTTTTTTGCGTTTCAAAACATTTCTCATTTACCGATTTTAACCAAAAAATTTTGACTCAGAAAACCCTTTCGGCTATCATTCTTGGTAGTGTATGCTAAGAAATTATTACCGCAACAGTCAACAACACCTTGACACAGATTGTCACAACAAATTTTTGAAACAGGATGCGAACTCTGAGAACCCTTCAAAAAAACCTCCTTCATAGGCAACGGTAAGCCGAAGGAGGCTTGTGCTATTACTGTGACTTGCCCCAGAGGAAGCAAGTAGTATAGAAGTAAGGAAAAATTTTATCTTAATACAGCAAACGAGTTTTTTGCGTTTCCGAACTACTATTTTTACTCGCATCACTTTTTGAAGTATTGAATCCAAAACAAAACTCTCCGCAATTTTGCAATAGTTTTTGTTAGGGGATGCTTCAAGTTGGGTACGTCAAAACGTTCATTCGGGTGGTCACATCTGTTTTTGGAGACACGATACGAGATCAGACCGATTTTTGACGAAATTGAACTGAAAAGAGGGTCAAGGTACACCACATGAGATTTATTTGCAGCTTTATATTAGACTCAACTACAGTATTGCAGTTGTTGTAGATTCAACTACAGTATTGCAGATCCTGTATGTCAGCTACAATGATTGGCCACAGACACTTGTTTTTTGCGATGGGAGCTGTGTAGCCACAGCTCCCATCGCAAAAAAACAAGTGTCTAAGGCCAATCATTGTAGCTGACATACCGTTTACAAAAAGCGTTTCGCTGTGGAAGCATGTAAGCCGTATCAACAACCCAGAGCACATTGACATGATAGCAAGAGGCAATGAAGAATTCAAGAGAAGTAAGTGTCTTATTGGGTTGGCTTCGTTGATATGACCCGAAGGTGAACAGACAGGGCATGTGATCCTGATTTTTGTCCCAGAAGAAGAGAACATAACCTCGCCATTCGTTTTGATGCCAATCTAAAGAAAAGAACTCTGTTATTCAGAACGAATGATTCAGTAAATATAACGAGCTACTGAATACAGCGCGATGCTAACTGCGAGCATTGAGCCAGCGCAAACAGGAAACACTTTTAGTCCTCTTCGAATAAAGAGAAAACGCGATAGCAGCTATCTTCAAGCTACTACAGCTAGAACAGTTTTAAGAAGGTATGAATTGTCCCAAACCTGAAAAGGAATTCCCAAAAACAGCAAATTTCGGCGGTTCTTATACTTCATTTGTGAAGAATGATTCATTCGTTTCAGCGGAAGAATAAGCAGAAGTCGATTAAACCCCGAAAAACGCCTTTTATTGCAACATTATAAAAATCATATAATTGAACTATTCTTGCGAAACAAGCACAAGAACTATCAACATTAAAGCACTAGACTGAACGGAGCAATTTGACAGGGGATGGCAAACCTACTTATTAAAAAAATTTTACATACAAGAACTATTTTATTATCTGCAAACGATAACTTGAGTAATGGCCGACTGACCTGAAGAAAGGTGGGATGCTCAACAGTTTTTGCAAAAGCACTCTGGCTTATTCAATTTATTGATTGGGCAAAGAAACAAAAAGTAATGGCTCTGTTTGTTCACATGTTGAGCAGTCAGAGCGATACACATAGAACTGGTACTCACAACAGACAAAGATAATTGTTTCAAGGCAATTTTGTTATTTGTTGCTCAAAAAGGCAGATCAGGTAAACTGCACAAGATTTTGGAGCCGAACAAGAAGTTGCAGAATACGTCGCGGCAAGGAACAAAAAATAGATAGAAGAATATCAAAATCAACGGCGTGTCAGATTGAAGTTCAACACAATTACAGCAACCTCATTTTGGAGGAGTATACAAACTCTGGGTCAGATATTTGCAAGAAAGCGATTTATGTGGTGTTGGGGAACAGTTCAGTAACCGAGAACGTTTTCAAACTACGTTGTATGCTGTGAAACAAACATTGAGCGCAAAACCAATTACTCCAGTCAGTGCAGATGTTAAGGACTTAGAGGCATTGACCCCCAATCACTTCTTACTTGGCAACAAAAAAGTTTGCTTAACACAATTACCATGCACAGAGAAATTCTTTGATCATCGAAAAAAGTTTTTGCAAATTCAAGCCTATGCAATTCGGTTTAATCGGCAGAGCTGGTAATTCACTAGAAATGCAAACATTAACAAAAGCAATCTTGTTTGGCTGATCGAAGAAATTGAGTAGAAATGCATAGCTTCATAAATAGACAAAACTATCCATGGCCAAAATATGCAGTGAAGTTAGAAAAGCAAGACAATCGAAAGTTAATGCTACAGTCTATCGAAGCCAAAATGACTTCTTTGCTTTCTTCAACATTTACAATTCGTAACCTTGTTTAGTACGAGATTTTCATACTCGAGGTGTTACTGAAGCTCAAAAGCCGACTACCTCAACATACGCAAAATTATATTATAACATATAAACAATATGAACAAAATTTAATCAGGTTTTTTTTCAAATCAGAAGTTTTTGCATTTCCGAACTAATTTTTTCGCACGAATCAACTTTTGCAGTAAAGACTCAGAAACAAAACTTACCATTGTTTTGCAATATTTTTTTAGAAGACACTAAAAATATAATACAAGAGACACTCAACAACACGTTGACACAGATGGTCACTTAGTATTTTTTAAACAAGATGGGAATTTTTGAGAGGTGTTTCACAAATTCGACCTAAACATATGGGCGTGGAGCGCGACATGAAGATAAAAATTTGCAGTTTTTAATCAGAGTCAGCAACAGTATTGCCGTGGATACACAGCTACCAGTAAAAACTAAATATATCTGTGGCCAATCATTGTAGCTGACAAACAAGAAACAAATGCTGTTTAGCAGTGAAAGTATGTAAGCCGTATCAGCAACACTGAGCACATTGGCTTGAGAGCAACAAGCAATGAAGAACTCAATAGAAATATTTGTCTTACTGCGTTGACCTCGTTGATAGACACCAGAAATTATTGTCTATCGCGATTGAAACTGGTTTCTGAAACAGATGTAGAGAACATACCTCACCATTCGTCGTGATACAATCTATAGAAAACAAAACTGTTATTCATTTAAAACAATTCCTTGAATTAGACAGGATAATAAAAAGGGTGATATAATTACTGCGAACTTTTAAGCAAGAACAAAACCAAAAAACTTTCATTCACCTATGAAGAAAAAGAAAACGCAAAAGCAATTATCTTCAAGTTTCAACAGCGAGAACAATTTGGTGAAGATCTGAAGCCTCTCAAAATTTAAAAAGAAACACAAAAAGCAGCCATGGCTTTCAGTTCTCAATCGTCAATGATGGAGAAGGATTCTTAAGTGTCACAGGCCGCAAAGGAAAAAAAATTTCTGGACCCCAATGCAATTCATGCAATACTGCTACATTACAAACGGTAAGCAATTGATCAATTCTTGCGAAACAAGCACAAGAACAATCAAAACTAAGGAGCTGAGCAGGAGCGGAAAATTTTTTTTGGCAGGGGATGGGAATAATAGGTATACGAAATGTTTTACCATGAATCGAGAAGAAGGGCTGAAGGAGCAGACAAAACGATGACACCATTAATGGCGACTGGCAATAAGAGAGATGAGCAGCTCAACAGCTTTTAGAAATGTTGGAGTGAACTACTTTTCCTTCTTGATTTTTAAGATTGGGCAAAAAAAAACAAGCAAAGTTGTTGTCTGTTCACTTGTCTAACAGTCAGGGCGGTGAACATGTAACTGTTACCCAAAATAGACAAAGATAGCTCCATTAGGGCAATTGTGCGATTTAATGCTTCAAGAGGCAAACCATGTAAATCAATCGGCAAAAAACAAGGAAACGTAATTGAGGTGATTGAGAAATTACAGAGCACATGTTGCATGGAACAAAAGAGAGAAGCACATCAAATTCACCAGGGAATCGAATTGAAATTCGGATTTTACTGACTTAGAGTCAGTGAATACAAATCACACTTGTGTGGTAACTCTTGTGTGTGGTAACAAGAACGTTTGCTGAAGATGTCCCCAATGAGCGAAGGAAATTGTTGATCATCAAATATTTTTTTGGCAATTCAAGCCTATGCAACACTCCTTTGGGAAAGATTTTGGAATAATTTTTTGCAAACTGTGAATGATAGGCAGAACTGGCGATTCACGGCATAAAATAACAATTCACGGTTGGTCGAAGAAATTGACAAGCGAGTTAATTACAATCTGGGTCGAGTTATGGAGACTATCGACGGGCTCGGCACTGTGATTCAATTAGCAAAATTTTTTATGTTCGAACGAACGACAGAGTTTGCAAACTACCGCTTGTGAATTTCGTTCCCATGCAACTAAATGAAAGAACTTGGCAATGGAAAACACGGACAGCGATAAGATGGCTGAGCTACATAAATCAGCGAAACAACTCAAGGTCAAAACAAGAAGTAACGTTAGAGACGCATGACAGGCAAAAGTTAGTGCTTCATTCTGTCGAAGCCAAATTAATGTCATCGCTTTCACCAACATTTATCATTAGTGAATGTTATTATCACGTGATTAGCACACCTGAGATGAACCTGAAACTTAAACTCCGACAACCTCACTATCAGCAAAAAAGGCTTGCATGTAGGTGATACTGGTGCAAAAGTGGCCACTGTTAAGTTCTCATATCATTTATGCCACCAGAGACACCGGTATTACTAAATGTTATGTTCTATTAGTTTCTTTATAACGTTTTCCTCGAAAAAACTAGGAAAAATAAATAATAACCAGTAATCCTAAAATTTGTCTTGATTCTGTTTCAGAACTGCACTATTTGCGAGATCTTTACCCTGGTGTTCTTTTTGTCAGCAATGATCCGAAAAAAGAATACATTTCTGCTTATTTGGCGACAGAAAAGACGTTCACTTTTTATAGCGTCTCTAGAGTATTATCTGCTTTCTTCCACTCAATAAACAGCATTTTTCTAATTCTGGTTGTAATACACTACAAAAGAGCAGCGAAGAAGATGGCAAACTTCATCTGCGGGAGGTAACGATATATATTTTTTTTTCGATAAAACCGGCAGTGTAACCAGCCCGGGGTGAGGTGGTCGAAAAAGGGTTTGACATATTTTTGTCTGGATCGTCTGATCAATGCAAATTTCTGTCTGGACCACCCGGTTCATTCTTCTCTCACCCCACATCGGGATATTCCTCTCCCCTAGTCGAGAATGGATGGTTATCTTGTAGAAATCTGGCAGCTTTATGGCAGAATCTGTCAAGACGATGCATCTCCTGACAGAAACTTCTGCCAGATTCCTACCTGTGTCGAAATTTACCCCAAAAAAGATGTAGTATTAGGAGGTAATCGGGACAATTTTGTGCCAATTCCCATCAAATCTCTTACATCATTTTTGGGTTAATAGGAGGTAATTCGATGCAAGAGTGGGGGTAAGGGGGTTAAATTTGGGGGCTTAAGTGGTGCAAGATTAGAGGATAATTTTGAGGCTAGAACGTTGTAAGCGTAGGGGGTAATGGGGGGTAAAAAGATGCAAGTGTAGGAGGTAATGGGGAGAAGAGTGGGGTAAATTTTGGGTTGGGGAAATGATGGTAGAGTAGTGGGGTGATTATCGCGCTTGGAGGCCTTAATCTTACATTGATTTAGCCCCCATACTCAAAGAGTGACAGTCCTAAATCTACAATCTCTCTAGCCCTAGCCTCTAAAGCATCAAAGCTTGCACAATTATTGATAGTCCCCTCTATATGAATCTACTACCCATTACACCCATTACCTCCTTTAGCTTACATCGTTTTACCCCTTTAAATTGAGTTCTTATCTTAAATCTCTTTGGTAATTTTTGTTGGGGCAGGGGGATAAATTTTCAAAATTCCCTCCTTACTCCCCATTACCTACCTCCCATGGCCCACCTAAAGTTACATCGCTTCACCCCCTAATCTTACATTTGTTTCGGGGTTAGTTTGGTGGTGAAATCTAAAAATCCCCCCTTACCCTTAATCTTACATCGTTTTATCCCTCTAAAGTCACCCCCGAATCTTACATCTTTTTGGGGGTAATTGTTTTGGGGTAAATTCTAAAAATCACCTCATTACACCCCGTTACTCCAATAACCACCCCAATCTTACGTCTCCCCCCCCCCCCAAAAAAAAATAACCCCACCCCCAATCTTACATCTTTTGGTGTGTTTTTTACGGGGTAAAATCTAAAAATTCCCATCATCACTCCCAATACCCAATTGCCCCCCCCCCTTACACCCCTAACCAAACATTTGTTATACTTACATTTATTTGTTTTTTCATTTGTATTTCAATGAGGCTCAAAATTTTGTCTTATACTTCACGTGAAATGTAAACAAAGAAAACTTTATCAGATCAACAATCCAACTGTACTGGAGATATTTCTCTGAGAATCTAATTTGAGCACAATAGATTTTATCAACCAATTTGAATGCATCTGAAACGGAACTATCTTTTTCCATTTCATCGGACTCTTGAAAGTAAACATTTTTCTGTCAGAATCGTGTAAGATAGCAGTTCTTTTGGCATATTCCGCCAAAAAATCATATTTCTGGCAGATTCTGCAAGATAGACAATAGGATCGTACAAGATTATCATTTTACTGCATATAATGCAAGACAATCATCTCTCTGTCAGAATATGACAGATTCCTGCACGGTAAACTTTCAGTCTCGACTATGGATTCTCGCTTGCGATCTACGCAATCTTGCAAATATCTAAATGCAAATATTTTAACCTATTTTATTTTTGAAGCTACGAATAATTTCGATTTTTTTCCATTTGTGAGAGCCCCTATCTTTTCATTTAAATCCTAAACTATAACAGAAAATTTCGCTTTTTTGAGACGTTTTTTTGCATTTTTTCTCATTTTTAACGCTACTCTTCTGTTACCGCGTAAATGAACAATCTATTTAAAGCGCTATTTAAACAAAGCGAGAAATCTAATCAATCTATCCAGCGAGAAAGGATTACGTAATTTCATAACCATATAAGCCTTATATCCGTTCTTTTTTACGTAGAGAGCTCAGAAAAAGTTCGTTTAACACAACTTTCGTTGAGCCTACTAATATACTAAATCGATTGCGCTCTTTTTAGGCTTAATATGTTTATGTTTCAAAAACGTATCGGTTACCAATCTGAGCCAAACATCAGCTCAGACAATTACCTGCTAAAAAGATCAAACTAGATTTGCTTAAAAAAGATCAAACTAGATCAAACTAGCTAAAAAAGATCAAACTAGAACTAAACGATGCTTTTTGGCCTTAATACGTTATTGAATACAGTTGGCTTTATCGTGCTTAACTAAATGAATTGAAAGTAATCGATTGTGCGTTTTGAACGCCTTTAAGATTGATGTTTCTCAGTGGACTTTCAATCAGTTCTACAAAGTGGAGTTCAACAGTACCATTAATGGAGCTAACAACAGAACTCAAATCTGTTTAGAGACACTACGACAGACCATTAAACCAATTTGGCATTTTTGTGTTATTTGTTTTTTTATCTGTCTTCACAATCAATCGAATCAAAATTAGTCCTAATTCATCGAAGCTTTCTTCGCTGCTTATATATGCGTTCCTTTCGAACTTATTAGCGTCTTAGAAAGATATTAGCAGTATCGGCATCTGTCATTATTCGATTGAGCAATCCAATTGCAGCTCGAAATAAACCATTAACAATTTCTATTTTGTGGTGCCAACTTGAAGATATCGGAGCGCGGAAACAAAGATACCAAAACGACACTAGTTTCCCGAATTTCACAGAAATATTTGCACTTGGGTTTGTCAATAAAGAAACGAGACGTTATCAAGAGAAAACGAGAGACACATCCAAACAAAAAACCGAACAATGCTGTCAGACAACTGGCTCAAATGACAACAAGCAGTCGTGCTTGGAGCAGAGGCAAAACAAATTTACGAGGCTAGATGAGGCGAGCTTGGAAAAAGAGAGCACAGTAATCTATTGTCAGAAGTCTCAGTGTAAAACTCAAACCCTGCCTCGAAGCTTCAAAAAACTGTGAGACTCAACTGAACTCACTGTTTTTTTCTGATGCTTTAAATTGACTATAGAAAATGGCAAGTCTAGCACCCCCAAAAAAACACCCTAATTGTTATTGTTGTGTTGCATCAATACCCTCTAGCACTACCTGGTACCCAATAACGTACCCCTTACAATTTTTTTTGAAAAACAAAAATTTTGACAAAGTCCAGAAAAAAGTCCAGAAATAATCAAATTGCGGTGTTTTTTACAAGTTTGAAAAAAGGTGAAGCAAAAAAAAATGACCAATTGAAAAAAAAACTCTTAGAAGTTTATAGAAAAAGTTAATAATCCGGGATGCAATAATTTCATAGTTGTCAATTTAAATGAAAAAAAAGAACAATTTGGTCAAGTTTTTCAAATTTGGAAAAAAAACTCAGGTTTTTCTCCAAATAAGCACTCATTCTTGGAAAGTCGTGAAAACTGTACATTTAACATCAAGGTTCGGAATTTGAGCAAAGCTCACATCAGCTATGTTATAAAAACCTTATATGGTTTTTATTTTAGCTGCCAGTTCACTGCATCACGCCATAAAAACTTTGCCTCAAGCGTTACAAGGCCAATGCAAAAAAAAGAATTTACGCATTACCGGGTCTGAGTTTCAATCCTAACGCGGTGAAAGTACGAAAAACTGCTCAGTTCCAATTGAGTCAATTCTTCCGTGATAAAAAGAGGCCAGTTATATGCCATGATGTTGTCAACAATTCACTGTCCCGTCATCGCAGTAACAGCAATAAGCCTTTAACACCTTCGCAGCTTATTTCAGTGCTTGAAGAGTATCAGGAGCGCATAGAAGCTATAGTGTATTGCCCCAGAGAGGGAACTCCTGATTTTTACGATCAGCTCAAGCGTAGTACTCTAGTTAAAATCCACATAGTGAAAGACATTGTGTCTAAACGTAAATAGAAAGACCCTAGCTTATTTAAAGAGTACAGAGCATTACACAAAAGGCCTGCGCTTGAGTTGAAAACACTCAATATTGTGTTAGCACATAAGAACAATTTCCGGTCCTTGATAACACGCTACCGACCAAAAAACTCTCTAAGCGCCGTCGTAAAACGCTTCCCACCCGCCATGCGTTCGAGGAGGCGGAACTCACTCAAGCCTGTGATAACCTGAATGTCACTTAGACTTGCATTGTTGTGGGAGTATACCCGCTGACTGGCGCTGTTACTTAGTTTACTCACGAGTAACGGGTTAGTTTGGGGTTGGTTCTCTCCAATAGCACTTTACTAAACGTTTCGCTTTCCCCATTTTTGAGTTATTCACTACCGTCCGTTTTTCGCAGTTATCTAGTTTCGTTTTCCGTTTCCGTCCTTTTTTTTCCGTGCCGCCGTGTTCCTTTCTATCCCCCGTTTCTCTGTTGTCTGATGTAGTATAATGAGTTTTTGCTGTAGTAAAATTTCTTTCTGCTAGTATGCTGGTTTGTTGTTTAGTCTCTTTCCTTGCTAGGGTATGACTTAAGTTCATTCTGGAGTTACCGCTTGTTTATTTCGTGACTTTCACCACACTTGTTTGCTAGCAATTTGTTGCAGCTTTTTTATTTTGGTATTATGCACTTTTGTTGTCTGGGTATGGTGGTTTGCTAGTATGTGACTTAAGTTTGTTCTGGAGTTACCGCCAGTAATTTTCCTGACCTTTTCGACTTTTGGTTATACTACTTCGTTGCCGTAAATTGTTTTGATTTTGTTAGATAAAGCCCCATAATGTTTGTACTAGTTTGCTCGGCAGTAGCTTCTCTCCTTTGTTCTAGGTTGTGACTTAAGTTTGTTCTGGAGTTACGGCTAGTTTGTCTGGCTGTTTTTATTGCTGTTGTCTGCTAGCATTGTTCTTCCCGCCTCCTCGCTTGTGGTTTACCGTCTCCCTCCCGTGCTATCCCGGCTTCCCGTCCCGTCGCGCGCTACCCGCTTGACGTTTCCTTCTCGTCCGTACCGTTTTCCCATTTCGTCGCGCGCCGTCCGCTCGACGTTTCCGCCACGCCCGTACCCTTTTTCCCGCTTCGTCGCGCGCAGTTCGCCCGACGCTCCCGTTCGCCCGTGCGGTTTCCCGTTGCGTCGTGCGTTACTCGTTCGGCATCTGTTCTCGTCCGTCCCGTCTCCCATTCTCTCCCGTGTCGCGCTTTCTGCGCTCACCGCTCTTTCTTTCTTTCGCCGGGTACTTCTGTACTCGACAAATACCTTCGCTCTTTGGCGGTTTGCTAGGCAAATCTTCACACTAGGGTTCGTTTTAACCCATTTATGTTGTTGTGTGTGTGTGTAATTTTGTATTAGTACCAAATTAAACTTTTGGTTCTTGTTTTCATAAGATCATGGCAACATTGCAGGACAAATTCAACATACTTTATAGTGCAAGGGCAAAATTAGAGGCTGAACTTATTAACATCTATAGTGAAATTAACAATGCTGTGAGACAGGAAAGTTAAGATCCAACGTCTGTTGGTGAAGTGCAAGGATGCTCTTACTAGAGTAGTTGATATGATCGAAGAGCTCTTTTATCTGGCACAAAAGACTGAAGATCCAGATGCTGCCTGTAAGAACCTAAAAAATGGTTTGAGACTGTAACAAAGAAAACTGATGAGTTCATTGCTGCTGCTCGAGGTCATATCAATTCGGTCCATGGCAAAGAGTCAGCAGAGCTGTATCTCTCATTATTCAAGATCAGGTTCACATATGACTTGCTCAAAAAGATCAAGTCAGCGTCAACGAGACTTAGAACTATCAAGACTCAAAAGGTAGGAACTTGAGAGACAACATGAGGCAAAGCTTCGATTTGCTGGACAGCGTCTCGAAATTGCGGGAATTGGAAATTGAGCAGCTTGAGGAGGATCATCGCAAGGAAGTAGCTGCTGTAGCCCTTGAGGAAATTGAGTTGATGACAAAAGCATCAGCCGAGGGTTGGGTACTTTGAGCGAACTCTTTACGGAAAGAATTTCAGTCAAGAGCAAAAAAACTTGTTCAAGATTTGGTCAATCCGTCACCGGCCGGGAACATGGCAGATGATGCAACTGAACCGAGTTTTCACTTTTCTGGTTCCATCGCCCAATCCAACCCAGCAATTGTCCAACGTCCTTCAACTCAACATCAACTCACACTCCAACCTCAGTACACATGGTCAAGTTGAGGCCAACATCAACCTCCCTGTCCATGAGCCGCAAGAACTAAGTAGTAGAAACAATGTAACCAATGATGCACATAATGCAAACAACATCATGCAAGAGCAGCAACAGCCTCAATATACGCTTCCATCACCACCAATAAACTTTGGTATGTCAACTCAACTAAACGCCCCAAACACAGCCCGACAACTGTCTCAAGCAAAAATGCACTTCGATGGTGTACAGTTAGACCACCAACTCCCTCGTAGGTCGAGCATGCCGGGAGAGTTGAACCTAGTCAGCCCTCCGCATTCACCACCTTTAAATACAATCGTTAATGCTCCACCTAATCCTCCACAAGCACACATAAATGTACCAGCCCCCCATCCCCCGTTTTAGACCCCGTACTACCGCATTTCCCGTCAATCCCACCAACATTCCGCTTTCTTCGCGCCAAAAGCACTCCCGCAACACGCCACTAACACCGTGGCGAATATTGTCAATCTGTCACCCCATTGTCCACCTGCACCTTTCATTTCTTCCGCAAACGTATTTGTACCTCAATCAATTCATCCACCACCCCCAAAAAAGAGGTTCCAGCCCCAAAACTTTGTCCCCATTACCCACACAGCTCCTGCTCCTCCGGACACAAACATCTGGCGTTTTGCTGCAGCCATCCCATCTAATGCAGTACCACTTGTACGCACAACTGCAAACTTATATACCGTACAACCGGCCCGGTTAGTCAACCCTCATACACCTACATCAGTCCGCTCCTCTCATGTACAAGCAGCAGCAGAGGCTCAAAATTACGTAACCTCAGACTTCATGCAAGCAAATCCATTTAGTTCTTCCACAGGTACCGCCCCCACCTTTGTCACTCCGATCATTCCGCCAACGTATGGAGCTACCGTTCCGAATCCGTTGTGTTGGGGTTGCCGGCCGCATCCCACAACTACGGCTCCTTCTTTGGACTCCATGGATTGGATAAAGCAGTTGGCGGACGCAATCACTTGAAAGAAGAACGAGCCATTGCCCGAGTGGAAGTTGTCAGAGTACAATGGTGATCCGCAGCAGTGTCACGAATGGTTCGGAAAATTTAAAAAAGTCCTTGACTGATGATGTCAAGTTAACATACTTAAAAACTCTTGTAACTGGAAAAGCTAAAACCGCCATTGCTTAGTTCGCATGCTGTGGTGTGATGTATAAGGATGCACTTAAGACACTTGAACGTAAATTTGGCCAAACCCAGGCAGCAGTCAGTGCACACTTAGACAAACTCAGCTCTTGTCCTCCACTAAAGATGCAAAATACTGATAAAATCATAAACTCTTCTGCAACAATTTCAAGTCTTGTCGGGGTCCTTAAATCACTTTCATATGACTCAGACCTTACGAGCGCCTCACTTCTTAACACGGCTGTGCAAAATTTGTCGCCCAATCTGAAAGAGTCTTGGTCAGTTTTCACAGTGAAGAAACATTGGTTGAAGGAGAAGGCGGAGGCATATGATTTTAATGAAGCAAACTTCATCGAAGGCAAGAACTGAGGAAAACACCAACTCGGTAGTAGAGAGCAAAGCTTCTTCAAGAACTTTTGTTGCTCATACACAAACTAAGGGCACTCAGAGACCAGCCTCAACATCGGCAACGCCTTCAAACCCTCGCTGCATTGTGTGTAAAGGTAACCATCGCATCTGGGAGTGAAGGGTATTTAAAGAAAAGTCTCCCACTCAGCGAGCAAAACTAGTGGCGGGAGCAAAACTGTGTTTCTCATGTTTGAGAGAAAAACATATGTTCAGGCAATGCCAAAACCTAGGAAATGCAGAAAGGATGGTTACAACAGCTCCCATAATACACTTCTCGATGGAGTTGAGAGGGTTTATCAATTAAAATTCCCTTCAAACAACAACAATAGTAATTCTAATGCTGGCGCAAAACAAAGTAAAATATCTAGTGTCCAATCATCAAGTAAGACTACTACTTTTTCATCTGTGATTAATGTGAAAGTCCTCCTGCAGGTGACTGAATTACAATTGAAGAGCTCTTCTAGTAAAGATACCACGGTTTTAGTTTTGTGCGTTACCACTTGCAGTAGCTCTTGGGTGTCCAAAGATCTTGCAAATAGACTTGGTTTGCGGTACAGCATTGAGACTAACGGTCAAGGGTATAAATACCGAGGAGGTTGCAGACACTAAGTTAGTTGAACTAATTGTAACACCACGCGACAACAAGGCATTTGAACTATTTAAAGTAAGCCCTAACGTAAAGCAAGATTTGATTGTAGGCGCCGATCTCATCAACATTAAAGAACTTCAGAAAACATACCCGCACCTAGCAGTTCTAGACCCAGTTACATATTGCTATGGAAACATTGATATGAAACTTTGACAGGATGTGTATCATGCCATCCGCTCGTTAGAGTACTTCGCTGCCGCCGAGGAGTGCTCGCCCCTCGCTGTTCGTTTACACATAGGTTGAGTTCTAACCGGCCCTCTACCGCAGTCTTCAGGTTTAGTCTCGACTTGTTTTAAAGCAAATATGGAGCAGGATATTGAACTCGCTAGTCAGGTAAAATCTTGCTACAACATGGAGTCCTACGGCGCACTTAAGCAAGTAGACCCTCGATCCACCGCGGATGCACGTGCGCATGATTTTCTTGAAAACACCACAGTGCATAATGGAAAAAGGAACGAGGTAGGAATGCTATGGGCTGAAGACAACATCGAACTGCCCAACAATTATTTCTCAGCGCTGGTTCAATTAAAGTCTTTGGAAAAGCGGCTAACAAAAGATCAGACTTTAAGGGAAGAGTACTCAAACACCGTCAAAAAGGACTTCGACAAGGGCTACGTAGTAAAGGTCAAAGATGCTCATAATGTGGAAAGTTGCTCGGAACGAGAGTGGTAACTACCACACCATCCGTTTGTTAACCCGGACAAGCCGGGCAAGGTCCGTAGGGTACTAAATGGAGCAGATAAATTCCACGGCGCATCTCCTGACAAGTCATTCGTCACCGGACCTGACCTACTGCAAAACCTAATCTATGTACTCCTACGGTTCAGACAACATCCGTTTGCCGTATCCGCCGACATCGAGGGAACGTTCCTCCACCTTGGAGTGTTACCATGTGATCAGCCATCATTGCGCTTTTTGTGGCGGGAGGACCCCACATCAAATGTTGTGGTACACCAGTATACACGCCACATCTTTGGGGCGAAAGATTTGCCCACCTGCGCCAACTACGCACTTCAACGCACGCCAAGTGATAACGCTAAGCAGTACCCTGAAGCTGCAAAAGCCGTCCGTGAGAACTTCTACATGGGCGATTACTTAGACTTAGTGGAATCCCCCGCGAGTCCCCTCATTAGGTCGAAGGAATTGGTACATCTTCTCCATCTAGGTGGGTTCAAGCTTACTAAGTTTGTATGCAATATACCAGATCTGGCTGACCGATTTGATGGGTCTGCCCAATCCACTGAACCCAATGTCATCGTTTCATTCAAAGAGGAATCAATGCACGTGCTTGGGCTTAAGTGGGATCACAACAACGAGGCCTCTGGTTGTAAGTAGAGATACTAACAGCACCATACAAAAAACTTAACACAGCGCTTGGTCTTAAGTCTAGTGTCAAAGGTATACGACCCATTTGGTCTTGTCGAACCGTTTACTGTTGGTGCTCGGTTAATCTTGAAGGACATTTGGCGTGTCAATCGACAAAGTTGGGATGACGAGTTACCTAAAGACACAGTTGACAGATTCCTTGCCTGGCGTGTTGAACTGCCGCGGTTAGCTGAGATCACTATACCAAGAAGTTACTTTTCAGGACCATTACAACATCTTGAACACCACATGTTTGGTGATAGCTCGCAAGATGTATTCAGTGCAGTAGGTTTTTTTAGAGCTCAATTAACTTGCACTTCCGGGGAGATTAGAACAGAGCTGGCGTTTGACCTGGGCAAGGCTCGTGTAGCACCTATGAAGGTAATGACGGTTCCTATGTTGGAATTACAAGCCGCTCTCCTCGCTGCCCGTTTAAAAAGGGAAATCTGTCGAGCATTAACGGTTGCTGTGAATAAAGTATTTATGTGGAGAGATAGTACCTTCGTCTTGCAGTGGATAAACTCAACAAACAAACACCCCATCTTCAATGCAAATCGTGTTAGTGAAATTCTGGAGAACACCAGCGTTGACCAATGGAACCACGTCGCCACTTGTGATAATCCGGCAGATGCTGGCACGCGTGTCATGTCCGCTGAAGTTTTGCAACCAAAATGGCTGGGTGAGGGGTCTTGACTTCTTGAGAACTAAGCAATTCACTTTTGTACCAAATACTGACGTCGCTGATAACAGCCAAGCTGGGCGTTGTAACCAAGGAACAAGATGATGACTCCATCTCATCTTTAGCCGCATCCGTAACCGAGCCCCCTAAGGAACAAAGCACTAATCTAATCCCGTCTGATAGGTTCAGCTCTTATCAAAAACTCCTACGTGTCACCGCATATGTGCTTCGTCTTTCATCATCTCAAGAAAGTTACCGCACCGTAGACGGCAGCGTAGCAGACCCTGTTAAGCTTGACGAAGCCGAACGTCATCTCCAGTACCTGGTTCAAGGAGAGTCCTTTATTATTGAAAGAAAGGATCTTCTTGGCAACAAATTCGTTAAGAAGAGCAGCCGCTTTTCTCAGTATACTCCGTTTTTCGGGCCGCATGGTCTCACCCGTTCTTCTGGTCGACTCCGATGGCTAGTGGAAATTGACTTTGACACTAAGCATCCTATCGTGCTTGATGCGCGTCATAATTTTGTTAAACTGTTTCTGCGGCATACTCATTTGAGGACCCATCATCAGGACATCGATTACTTAAGGTCAAAGGTACAGGAACATTATGCCATCCTAAACTACGTTCCACACTGCGTTCCATCAAATCAAACTGCGTCTTGTGCAGAAAATTCCGTGCAGCAACCATTCAACCTATCATGGCAGACCTCCCAAAGGAGAGACTCGCATACCAGTCTCCTCCCTTTACCAACACCGGTGTTGGTTATTTCGGCGCATTCTATGTCACAGTTCGTCGAACTACAGAGAAGAGGTGGGGATTTTTCTTCACTTGTCTCACTACTCGTGCTGTCCATGTTGAAGTCGTCCCTTCCATGGACACTAGTTCTGTGTAATGGGAGTGGAGTGGTTCGTCTCCCTTGGTCGGATAATGGTACGAACTTTAGTGGAGTGGAGCAAGAGCTCCGTGAATGTATGGAAAAATGGAATACGCTTAACATTGCCGCCCAAGTAGCACATAAGGGCATTAGGTGGAGGTTCAATCCTCCCAATGCGCCACACCAAGGTGGCATCTGGGAGAGGTTAGTTCGTAGTTTTAAAAGAGTACTCCATTCTCGGTACACGCCGCCTCACAGATGAGGTGTTGAACACTACTTTTTGTCTTGTTGATCACGCACTAAACGCAAGACCGTTAACGCCCGTAAGAGCCGGCCCGTCCAACTTAGGCGCAATAACACCTAATCATTTTCTACTCGGTAACCCAGCAACCGGAATTCCGACCGTCGTTGGCGTCAACGAGTTCGATCATCGTAAGCGATACGCCCGTGCACAGTCCTACGCCAATGCAATTTGGACACGTTGGCTTAAGGAGTATGTACTTGCGTTGAACCGTAGATCTAAGTGGCAGACGCCTGCCGAGCATCACCTCAAGGTTGGTGATTTAGTTTGGATCGCTGAAGAAAGCAACTCTAGGGGTTACTATCCAACTGCTCGGATTGAGGAACTCCGTTAAGGCTCCGACAGCGTCGCCCGCTCAGCCGTCGTACGCACGTCGTCTGGATAGCTCGTTCGTCCACTCGTTAACCTTGTACCGATCCTCCCTACATTTTCTTCCGCTACCGCGTAAATGAACAATCTATTTAAAGCGCTATTTAAAGAAAGCGAGATATGTATTCAATCTATCCAGCGAGAAAGGATTACGTAATTTCGTAACCATATAAGCCTTATATCCGTTCTTTTATACGTAGACAGCTCAGAAAAAGTTCGTTTAACACAACTTTCGTTGAGCCTACTAATATACTAAATTGATTGCGCACTTTTTAGGCTTAATATGTTTATGTTTCAAAAACTTATCGGTTACCAATCTGAGCCGAACATCAGCTCAGACAATTACCTGCTAAAAAAGATCAAACTAGATTTGCCTAAAAAAGATCAAACTAGATCAAACTAGCTAAAAAAATCAAACTAGAAGTAAACGATGCTTTTTGGCCTTAATAAGTTTTTGAATACAGTTGGCTTTATCGTGCTTAACTATATGAATTGAAAGCTATCGATTGTGCGTTTTGAACACCTTTTTTAAAACCATTATAATTATTTTCAAAACCAATATAATTATTTTCAAAACCATTATCTGCGTACAAATATTCATTCATACATGCACGCAGCGATTAGACAAATGAAAACTTCAAAATGTATATACAGTTTTGCTAAAACGGCATGAATATAAGCTCCAAAATAAGTGCTTTTTAAAGAGAGCTTTGTTGAACTCAGAAATTTATTCCGAAAATTAATCAAATCAGAAAATTAATCGAGCTATTTGCCTCGTCGCTTCATCAATTTTTGGAAGGAAAAGTGCTACGAGTTTAAACCACAATGGCGCATCAATTATCTCTTTAATTAACTCAGGCTTATTTTAAAATACATTCTTTTTCCATCTATTTGTTATCTATTATCTATTATCTTATTTAAAAACTATCTGTTTCTAAAATTGATCTGATTGCTATTGTATTTAGTCTTCTCTACTCAAGTTACAATTGATAACTGTCTTTTATAGAATTTCCAAAAAAATTATCTGAATTGAGAATCATTTGTTTTTGAATATTCGTTTAATTTAATTATATTACATTTTCAAAAACAACAAGGTATGTGAAATGAAAACTACATAATTGACTGTTATTTTCACACATTATTAAGCAACAATAGATTTAATGGATCGGAACGAAAAATTTCTGCAAAAGTTTTTAATATCAGAAAAGAGAGTTGACCAAATAAGATTACAAACCTGAGTAGATAATTAAAAGCTACCTCTACCCTTATTGTATAGCCAAAATTAATTATTGCGCAACAAAAACTAAATTAAACGAGAATTTTTTTGAATGAAAAAATTAAATTCTAATAAAACTATGCTCAGTAGAAACCCTAAAGCAGCTAAATTTAATAAAAACCTCAAAAATGAAAGAATTTACTCTGAGCTCAAACGCTTTCTATATTGACTCAATTAATTGCATTCCACTTGAAATATATCTCACAAAGTTGAGCAAAAACTACAACTAATTTTTATAGTCCTGTAGCAATAAGAAATACTGGATCCACACCTCCAACCAATCAGAGACTAAGAAGACACTAATCTCTTATCTAAAGCGCATGGTTCACTAACTCTAGTCAGTCTGTTAGTTTAGATACACTATGTGTACCCGTACTTAACTCCAAGTGCGTATCAGTGCTGGGCCAGTGTAAATGCAATTCCTCATCATTACTGAATCATAGACTGATTCAAGTCACTTTTTTGACTTGCCAGACTTGCATTCATCCTGATTTTACAATGGCCAGATTTGCGCCAATTCTGATTTTATACTTTTCATACTTGAGCCAATTCTGATTTTATACTTTTCAGACTTTGGCCAAGTCTGATTTTTTACTTGTCAGACTGGCACCCATTCTGTTTTTTTACTCAAAAAACCATCAAAAATAACCGGGTAAACGTCAAAAATACCCAGAAAAAACCGTCAAAAATAGCCGAAAAAAATATCAAAAATAGTCGAAAGAAAACGTGAAAAAAGCCAGGGAAGCGTCAAAAATAGCCAACAAAAACGTCAAAAATTGCCGGAAAAAGGTCTGACTATATTCAGGTCGAGACATTACAACAATCTGAAAGGTAAATTTTGTGAAATTCCGGCCAAAAAGGGGCTCAAAAGAATGAAAAAGGGGCCAGATCATCTGAATTACCCTCAATTGGTCCAGATTTGTGCAGAACAGACTCTCCCGGGGTGCTATCTTAATGTTTGCTACCCCTGTCATCATTTCATAGCACCCTGAAAAGTGAGCACCCCGAAAATGTGAAAATCGTGGCACGTTATAAAGTTTTCACATGAATTCTTTGAAAACTTAATTTAGACCTGGGAATCACTTGCCAAGTGTATTTCAAGTCCAATATGACCAATACACTTGATATTGTTTTGAATCAGTACTGATTTTTGAAGGAAGACTTGCATTTATACTGGTCCAGTACTGAAACAAACTTGGAATTCGGTACGGTTATACACTTGACTCCGGTGCTGTACTGTTTTACCACCGTATTAATAGAAGTTTATCTTCTGTGTTTTACTGAGTCGGTTAGTCTGAGAGATATAGGCAAGCCTGCTTCGCACGCAGAAATAAGAGCCCTACCTCTTTATACTTTAAGGCTGTAAAAGGAGCCCCCCTTGGGTGTGCCTCGGTCCGTAAGTAAGTGAAATCAGAAAAAGAAATAAAGTCATTCTATGTGAG